>NC_045447.1:53027976-53327976 GCF_002776525.5 Piliocolobus tephrosceles
AAATAAATAAATAAATAAATAAATAAATAAATAAATAAATAAATAAATAAAAGAGAGAGAGAAAAAGGGGGGCAGCTGGAAAAGAATCAAGAGCCATGGACATATATGTCCCTTTATGTCTCATCCTTCATCCCTATACCCACTCCAGATCTCAAATTACATCCAAATAATGCATTTTTCTCTTTCTCTCTTCTTTAATAATAGGAAATGTGATGTTATCTCACAATGATGAAAAACAAAGGAGTTAAAACTTAATGCTGAAAAAAAAAAAGTAGCCAAACTTAGCCTTTCAGAAAGAATAGAGCAGAGGCTCGACGACAATGAGTACAACTGTGATCAGTGGCTTCTTGAAAGAGTTCTGCTGCGGACATCATGAAAGGCATGGCTGCAACTGCATATCTGGTGCCACTCAAGAAATTTTCCATTAAGGACATTTCTTGAGAATCACTGTCAGAAGACAGATCCTATCTGGGCTCATGCCAATATCAATCTCTCTGCTTAATACCCTTTCTTACATTACAGCACTGTCCTCTCCAAATCATGCTGGGGACGGATAGTGAGTTGTTTCATCACAACCATATCTAAAGGGCTTTGATCAAATTCATTCATAGTTTAATTCATATTTCTATCATGAAGGCTAATAACTTGCTAAAACAAGATGCATATTTAATATCACACATCTTATATGTTTTAGAGATTAATGCTATTTTTCCTTAACAAAGATCTCTCAAACACTTTTTGTTTTTTTGAGACGGAGTCTCGCCCTGTTGCCCAGGTTGGCATACAATGGCGCGATCTCGGCTCACTGCAACCTCCGCCTCCTGGGTTCGAACGAATCTCCTGCCTCAGCCTCTCGAGTAGCTGGGATTACAAGTGCCCGCCACCATGCCCAGCTAATTTTTTTTGTATTTTTGTAGTACAGGTGGGGTTTCACCATGTTGGCCAGGCTGATCTCGAACTCCTGACCTCGTGATCCGCCTGCCTCGGCCTCCCAAAGTGCTGGGATTACAGATGTGAGCCACCACACCCAGCCTCAAACACTTTTTCAATGTTTGCATAAAAGTGTGTCCTTGTTTATAAGGAAATACTTAGCATTGTGGCATGACGTCTGCCACGTTAATAACCAGGCATCACAATTGAAGCATAACAATGTTCTAAAATGTTTTGCTCACTGTATTTTCTGTGTGCTATATTGAACAGTATCTAATCTTTCTTAGTAGTGTCTTCTCACTAAATCTTATTATGGTGAACTCAATGTTGTTTAACTCTAGTTTTTATATTTACATTTTCTTGTATTCAATATTGCTATGAATAATGGGCCATTAACTAAGACATGGGAATATTTTTACTTAAAAATAGTTACAGAAATGATTGTGGGCCTGAATCAACACCCATATAATAGAATTTAATTACATTAGAAATTAGAGACAGAGCCATGTTAAACTGTGTTTAAAGGAACTATAATTTCTCATTTTCTAAGAAGGTGCTCCAGAAGTTTCTGAGAGTGGGAGAGGTGAAATTAATAGAATGGACTCCAGACCCACACCCTCACCCACTCCCAGTGAGCTGTTCAACTTTTTATTTTATTTTTGGGGGGGCTTCATATAAGATTTTATTTGAAAGAAAAAAAATTTTCTTAATTAAAAACATAAAACCTCAAAGGTCATGAATTTTCATTTTTTCACAGAGGAAGGGGATGAAAGGTTAAACATATCAATGAAAATACACTCCACTGCAGCACAACAGTTAGATTTCTTTTTCCACGTTCCAGTTCAGATACAGCTGCAGATAATGAAGTTCTGATTTACCCAGCTCCCTGATCTTCGAAGTGTTCACAAGCTAGGAGAAAATTTTAGGCAGGTTAAATTTTTGCACCGCAGGCTTATTCCCTTGTGCTTCTTATTACCTCAGAATTGTAGTATTGAGTGGAATTCTGCTAATGTGTGTTTGGAATAATGCATCACATCTTCAGAACAACTAACTGTATGGTTTCTTGGAAATTTGGTATTAGCTATGTTTAAAATTTTTCAAAGGTGTTCATGGTCATTTCATCTTTGTGACAGAAGTAGATATCTTAAAGTTCTAAATAGTTGAAATACCAATTAGCACTTCCTTGGCCAAAGGCATTTCAGGAATCAGAGAATTGGCAATGAACTGAAAAGGTCTGAGTCAAAAGCATTTCTGGAATTAAGGCCGTGGCAATGAGCCGAAGAAGCAAAGACAACTCCCAAACTATCCAGGATATTTGGCGAAATTGTTTGGATTTTAGTTTAGGTTTATTTGCTTTTTGTTTTTGCTGTCCTGAAAAAGAAAAATTCTCCTCAGTTCAAAAAACACTCATTAAATTGTTTATATGTCCATTCATTCATTTACCAAGCAGGCTGATTGCATGCTCCCCCTGTGCCAAGTACTACACTTGGCACTGGAGACACAGCAATGAATAAACAACCCTCTTGTAGCTTATAGGCAAATGTGGGAGACAAACATGGAAAATGAATCACATAAACACATAAATACAGATAGGTACTGAAAGAATTACAAGATGCTTATGAGACACCATAATGGTAAACTTCATCAGATTTGACTGTTTTGGAGGGGGGTTTGTGAACTTTTGGCCTAAAGAAAAGTTGGGATTAGCCAGGCAAAGCAAGAGAGAGCCAGGCAAAGCAAGATCAGAAAATCTTCCCCAAAATGGTAATTACTGAGCAGTAGTTACTCATTTTTCAAAGATGAGTTTTTAGTGGGACTTACTTCTAGAATGTTCTTTCAGTATCTTAAAGTTGCTATTAATTTCTTTTTGTTGGGCCCTAAGAACTACCAGCACTATTCCTCTGTGTCAACCCTACGTTAAAGTATTTTCAGTATCTTTTCAGCCTTCTCGTCTCCCCTGAAGAAATCCAGTTCCCAGGCATGTTTCCAACACTTTAATCCTTTTTTATTCTCCGTCATCCTTTTGTGTATGTAGTAAGTCTCTGAGCAATAATTTCTTCCTCCAGATTCCTTCCAAGAAGATATTGGGCAGCTAACAAGAAGATACCAAAATGCACAAGACTGGAAATCACTAAAGGAAGTTGCTAACTTTTTATTGTATAGCTGGGAGTTCAGAGTTATCCAGGGGCATCCTGGATGTGACTGGGCTGTGACTCTCTAACAACAAACTCCTGTTCTCACCCAGGAGTTGTACCATGCCAGTTTCCCCAAAGGCCATGCCCGTTTCCCAACCCTGCTTTCTAGCCAAATGGGACCCTTTGTCTGTCTGCTGGAGGGAATGGCATCCTCTCCCCACCTTCAAATGCCGGAAGGTTTCCATCTAGGCCAAATAACACATGTGTTGTTAGAATGAGGATCAGTCAGCTGGCAGGAAACTTTTTATTTCCAGGGAATAGACGGAGTATCCACACAATGAGACTCTATTGAACATTCATTTATATGCAAACTCCATTCTGTGAGGCAGTGGGGGTGCAGGAAGCATGGTTCCATCAAATCAAGAATTGTTTACACCGGAAGAGGTTTTACAGATTGCTTGGTGCAAGCCTCACACTTTATTTTTTTGAGACAGTGCCTTGCTCTGTCACCCAGGCTGCAGTGCAGTGGCGCAGTCACTGCTCACTACAGCCTCGAACTCATGGGCTCAAGTTATCCTCCCACCTCAGCCTCCTGAATAGCCAGGACTACAGGCATGCAACACCCCTGCCCCCAGCTAATCTTTAAATTTTTTGTAGACATGGGGTCTCACTGTGTTGCCTAGACGGGTCTCGAACCTCTGAGCTCAAGTGAAGCTCCTGCCTTGGCCTCCCAAAATTCTGGGATTACAGGCATAAGCCAACATGCCTGGCCAAGCCTCACACTTTATAACAGGCAATCTGAGGCCTATAGAAAAGAGACCTGTTGGTGATTGCACAAAGGGTAGTGGTAGAGCCAGCCCTCAAGTGCTGATTTTTCTCCAGCGCCCTTTCTGTCACCCCAGAGTAGCAGTGTTAACAGCCAAGTCCTTAGTGTAAGGGAATTTGGAATGTATACACATCTGGCAGAAGGGCACCTGGAGAATCCTGGAGTTTGATAGAAATTGGAAGAAGAGAAAAAAAGACTTTGAGGAGAGGTGGCTAAAAAGCTAGAACAGGTACAGGACAGAGAAACTGAGAATATCCAGAGAGGAGTTTTGGCCACCTTACAGATTCCCCTAAGCCTGGCAGTGCTGCTTTATAATCTTCCCTATTCACTTTGTCTCAAGTGTGGGATGCTCTCTAAATGCACCGTGTTTATCAGCACCAGGATACCTGGTATGGGAGAAATGCATCTTTGGAACCAGGTCACATTTTTCTGGGCTCTTCTCCTGATTCAATTACCTGCCAAGTTCCCATCTACCCTTATGCTGCTCAAAGACGTGCATACCCACACCCACAACCAAGCATATCTATCTTCCAAGACAGCACTGCACAAAACTCTGTCTCCTCAGTGCCCTGTTCTTCTGCTCCCAACAGAGAAGGCAATTTGACTGATTTGCCTGCACAAAGAGGAGAATCAGCAAGAATCGCTCAAAGTGACAATTCACTGAGAAGTACTGGAGGAGCAAACCAAAGAAAATGAGTGTATAATGGAAGAAATTCAGGATTATATTTGCTAAGAGACTGATAAAAGAAGTCACCTAGCCTTCCTAGTAGGCCTGAGATTATACCATATAGAAAACGAAGCTGACAATTTTTATTATATAATACATAATAAAAACAATGCTAAGTGCTTTACAAACATTGTCCACTTGAATGAATTCTCACACTATTGAAGGAAAGCATTTACACTCAATTTTATAGGTTAAAAAACCCTGAAATTCAGGAATGTGTAAGGATATGCCCAAGGTCACATAAGTAGAAAGATAGAATTTGAACCTATGTCTCACCGATAATAAGTTCCATTACTACCTACCATGCTTTAGTCTACACACCATCTAAAAGTCAATTTTGCTCCTTGCTGTATCTCTAACAATGAGTACAATGCCTGGTTCATAATAGGTATTCCATAAATATTGATGAACGAATAAATAAATGAGTGAGTTAGACTGGCCTTCAGTGAATGAATTCATTCAATAAAAATTTACTTAATTATTACTATGGGCTGGGCTCTGTGCTGCTTTCTGTGGGTCAAGAAAATAATAATAATAATAAAAAATACGGTTTCTGCCTTCAAAAAGCTTACATTCTGGCCATCCAATGTCATGAAGAAAAAACACTGACAGATTTGATCACAGAAAAGTCAAAACCTTCTATATAGCAAAAGATTACATAAATGAAGTTAAATGACCAAGTAGAAAAATACTGTTACATGTAAAACTTAAGGAGTTAATATGTATAACATATAAAGAAATTTCATAAGTCAATGAACCAATAGCAATTCACAGAGAAGGAAACACAAATAGCCAATTGCAGTAGATTCAAGAAAAAAGTGGTCACAGTATTTTGCATTTCACTCCATCAAGAAGTGGTGTCTCTTTTTTCATCTCTTGAATCTAGGCTTGGCCACGGGACTTCTTTTGATCAATGGAGCATTAGCCAATGTGGCATAAGCAGAGGCTTGAAAAGTGCTTGCCCACTGAGCTCTCCCACTGGGCTTGCACTCTCTTGTTGCTCTGTGGAACCTTGAGGCCATTATGAGGAGAAGCTCAGACTAACCTGCTTGAGGATGAGAGACCAATCCAGCTTAAGCCAAAGAGTTTCCCAGATGACCTACAGAAGCATAAGTCATAATAAATGTTTGCTGTTTTACCATGTTTTGGATGCCCTGTTACTCATCAAAAGCCAGTACACTCGTAACATGTGAAAAGTTGAAAAGATGTTTAACCTGACCACAGATCTCAAAATACAAACTAAAAAGACATCTCATTATTTGCCTATCAAATTGTCAAAAATGGAGAGGGTCATAATATCTGGTGCTGGCTGTTAAGTAGAAATATCTATATTGTTGATGGGCAGTGTAATTAGTAAAACATGTTTACAGGACGTGCTTGCAATATCTACAATAATTGAAAAGTTACATAAAAACTAACCCTACTAATCACTCATATATCAGGCACTACTCTAAATATGTCTCACATAATAACTCAATCCTCATAGCAATCTAGGGAGTAGGTACTATGACTATTTCCATTTAACAGAAAAGGAGACTAAGACAAAAAAAGATTAAATACCTGGTGATTGTTACACAGCTAATTTGTAGCAGAGCTGAGACTGAAATTTAGGCGGACTGGTTCCACTCCATTCTTTCAACAATTAAACTATATTATACCATCTCACATCAAAAATGTCTAACAATCCAATAACGTTGTTCTTTTCAACAAGTAATATTGGAACAGTTGGACATCAATATGCCAAAAAATGCCCTAACCTAAAACCACCCATGTATACAAAAATTCACTAAAAACAAATCATGTAAAACATTAAAATACAAAACTTTTGGTATATAGAAGAAAATCTTCATGGCACTGGAGTTAGAAAGTGATTGTTAGCTATGACACCAAAAATTAGCTGTCACAGACACCATGAATAAAAAAGAAATTGATACACTGAATTTTATTAAAATTTAAAACTTTAGTCTATGGAAGACATTGTTAAGAAAATAAAAAGACAAACTGCAAACTGGGAGAAAATATTTGCAAATCACATATCTGGCAAATAACTTGCCTCAAGAATGCATAAAAAGCTCTCAAAACTCAACAGTAAGAAAACAACTCAATTTTCTTAAATGAGCAAAAGATTTGAGACACTTCACCAGAGAAAATATATGGAAGGCAAATAAGCACACAAGATGTTTAATATCATTAACCATATGGAAATGCTAAGTGAAACTACAGTGAGGTGCTGCTACAAACCTATTAGAACAAATCAAAAAAAAGAAAAGAAAAAAGAAAACCTGATAATACCCAGTGCTAGATAGAATGTGTAGCAATAGTAATTCTCGTCTATTGATGGAAGTAATGTAAAATGGGTGGTATAGCCACTGTGGAAATTGGTTGAACAATTTCTTATAAAGTTAAACATACACTTACATATCACCCAACAATCCCACTTATAGGCATTTACCCTTCAGAAATGAAAATGTATATTCATACAAAGAATGTTGGCCAGGCACGGTATCTCACGCCTGTAATCCCAGCACTTTGGGAGGCCGAGGTGGGTGGATCACCAGGTCAGGAGATCCAGACCTCCTGGCTAACACGGTGAAACTCCATCTCTACTAAAAATACAAAAAATTAGCTGGGCTTGGTGGCGGGCACCGGTAGTCCCAGCTACTCAGGAGGCTGAGGCAGGAAAATGGCCTGAACCCAGGAGGTGGAGCTTGCAGTGAGCCAGAGCTTGCAGTGAGCCGAGATGGCGCCACTGCACTCCAGCCTGGGTGACAAAGCCAGACTCCCTGCCTGGAAAAAAAAAAAAAAGAATGTTTATAGCAGTTCTATTTATTCATAATCACCCCAAACTGGAAGCACCCAAATATCCTTCAGTGGATAAATGCATAAACAAGCTATAGTATATCCATGCTACTCATCTATGAAAAGAAAAAAAACTATTGCTACTTGCAACAACAACATGGCATTATGCTGAGTGAAGAAGCTAAAATCATTTTCTGCCTACTGTCTGACTGCATTTATATGACATTCTAAGAAAGGCAGGCCTGTAGGGATGAGACCAGATGAGTGGCTGCCAAGGATTAGGGCTGGGAGAAATTTGACTACAAAGGGGCAGCACAAAAAAGATTTTTGGGGTGATGGTACTATTCTGTATTCTGATCGCTGTTCTTAGTGGCAGATACGTGAGTGTATGTGTTAAAACTCATGGAGTTGTATACACACAAAAGCCAATTATACTGTAGATTAATTTTAACAATTATAATAAAAATGTATCTTTCATATTTACCAGGAAAAATATGCAAAGATATGGCAAGGATATTCATTGCAGCATATAGCCACAAATTATAAACAAAATAAAGTTCATCAACTTTAGAAGCATGTCTAAATAAATAATGGTACATACATATTATAGAGTATTATAAGTTTGCATGAGCCTTGAAATGTAAAGCAAAGAAAACAAGATGTATAACAGTATGGTGACATCTAAGCCTAGAAGTCCTACACCAACCTGATAACTGTGATACCTGTTGCTGACCAAATTGGCAGGCACATGAGGGTTGAGGGAAGAAGCAGCATAGAAGATACTCACTTATTGTTTTGCATGCTTAGTTTTGTATTTCATTTCCTCTGTAATTTCAAAATAAAGATTTTTATTTATAGGAAGGTACACACAACTAATCTAATGACACTGTTCTAATTAAATATTGACATGTTTGTCTCCTTCCTTAGACAGTGAGCTTTCTGTCTTCAATGCCCCAGCACCAAGCACTGTGTTCGACAGACTACATATTTTAAATATATGTGAGTTGAATTGGAACAATCCTAGCAGTAATTGAAAGTAATGCATCTTAAACCCAGGCAACTATTTCGTGAATTACTAATTGCCTGACATGGTTAACAGGACAGTAGAGTCATGAAGAACTTTGGTCTTGAAGTTCTGTCTTAGTTTCCTCATGTGTAAAACAGGGCAATAGCTTCTAAATCACTGATTTCTGTGTAAAAGACTACTTGTATTATCATGGCACACAGCCAGTTTGATCAAGTAAATCTGTGTGAAATTACAGTCTGTGTCAGCCTCAGAGGAAGACTGTTTTTAAAGTCGTCTTGGAGCTAAGACACCCTTAGAAGGAAGGACGGCTCATGGCTTTGTGTCCTGCTGTGTCCCTACGCTCCCTCACACTTCAAACCCACATGGGCAGGAAACAGGCTGATCGAAAGCTAAGGAAGAGTTCCTGTGTTTCCTTCATGAGTGCTTTGATTCTTGCCCCCTTTTTTACAGGGCTGACCTTACCAGGAGACCAGTTCTTTGCACGTGCAAGCAATTCTGGAAAAGCAGTTTCACAACCAGCCTGGCAGTGTGGTGGCAGCCATGGGGAGATCAGGGGCTGTTTGGAGATGAGCATACGAAGTTGCTCCTTGGGACTTTGCCAACTGAGTCTCAGGGAGACCATTCACAAACAGATACATTTGCCGGGTGGAATTATGTCTGTTTTTCCTCTATCAAACTGCAGGCCTAAATGTCTCAAGAGTCAGAGGCTTATGTGCATTCCTTAAGAGAGAGTTCTTGAGAAACTTTAGGTGTAAATGTATTAAGTGTAATCCCCATGGGCCCTTACCAGTCCCCACATTCATTCCAATGGCAGTAACATCATTCCAAACACATTTGGAGCTCTTCTTTACGAATCATCCGTAGCATCTTCGCATGAGCTACACTCTTTACATATTATCCTTTTCCTTTTTTTTTTTTTTTTTTGAGACAGAGTCTTGCTCTCTCTCCAGGCTGGAGTGCAGTGGTGTAATCTCGGCTCACTGCAAGCTCTGCCTCCCGGGCTCAAGCAATTCTCCTGCCTCAGCCTCCCAAGTAGCTGGGACTACAGGCACGCACCACCATGCCCAGCTGATTTTTGTATTTTTAGTAGAGACAGGTTTTCACCATGTTGACCAGGATGGTCTCGATCTCTTGACCTCATGATCTGCCCACCTCAGCCTCCCAAAGTGCTGGGATTACAGGCATGAGGCACAGTGCCCAACCTCTTTTCCATTTTTTCATGAACTATACTCTCTGTCTGCATTGCCTTCCTACAACACTTCTCTTCTCTCCACATTCAACTGGCTAACTCCTGCTCAGCCTTCAACACTTGGCTCATGCTTTTCTCTACCCTGGGAAACCTGCCAGATGCCACATGGAAGGGTTATGTTTTACCGACTATATAAACTTGGTAGCCAGTAGGTATGGCAATATGATAGGCCATGATCCTATATACAGTGGCTGCCATGCATTTCGTCACACTAATGGCTTAGGAAAACAACTCCTCCTTTATCTTCCTATGTAAACAATGTAGATACATATATGTTGTTCTGGAAGCAAGGAGACAGAGCCTATCTGTGCAGTCACTTGAGGAAAAGCCGTCCAAAACATGAAAGCCAGAGAGGCAACTTCATTAAATGTTCAAATCAGATATTCTGGTCACGGGCTGGGTCTATTCTTAAGTCACATTTAGTACACAAATGTAAACATCACAGTGTATGAGTCTCACTTGCTAAAACCAGGCTGTTTCTCGGTTCTTCTCTTCATTCTGACAAGGTGTGCCCCTCTTTGACTGCTCTCCTCCCTTCTCCACTCAACCCTGGATCCATGATGGCTACCTATGTCCCACTGGGTTCAGGCAATGGAAAGTGCCAGCAGGACACACAAGGGTGGAAGGACAGTGTGGTCAGGCTATTTATTTTCCCAGCTCCATCTCTGTTGAGCCATCTACAGAAGCCACAGTTCTGACCGACAACCCTCTCCTGCCAAAGCTCTCTCTAGGTTCAATCACTGCTCCCTCCCCTGGTGCTTTTAGGTCTCCCTATGCTCATTTCAAGCAACACTCACAAACAGATAACACCATGCTTCCTGTGGGTTGATAAAGAAATAGAAGCCCAGCTTTGTACAAGCTCCCTCAGTCTTGAAGCACTCTCTTTGGGTACCTCCCTAGAGTGGCTATTTCTTTACAGAGCAGTGTGCAAATCACTACTATCAAGTGTTTGCTAGTTATGTTTACAATAGCAGTGTTTCAATGACACATGAAGAGTTACAAAGATCATTAACAATAGCTATAACTTACTAAGTAGCTACTACAGTCTAGTTACTTTACATGCATTGTTTTTAATGAGTTCTCATAACCACCATATGAAATAGACATTATACCTCCATACCACGGATGAGGAAACTGGCTTAGACAAAATAAGCAACAGTAATGACTAAAGGAGATCTCAAATGTAAAACATCCGGAACAGTGTTAGAATTCATAACTCTTCCTTTTTCCTAACAAAGTTGGGCACAGTAGCTTCTCCATATGCATTGTTTGACTGGGAACCCCTTTGCCTTAGTACTTTGATCATCTCAGTAGAAACACGAGTACTCTCTGGACCACATGTAAGACTATGAATCTAAAATAGCAGATTTCTCTTGGATCTCATTTCCCATTCACCCTCCTTGCCAAAACTCAGCAAGTGGCTATGGCCTTAGCCCAGAAATTATGGCCTGACCAGTGCTACGGAAGTCCCCATTTCCGTTTTCACAGTGATCTCACCAACTTTCAGGACTTTGCTTAGCACCTGTTCCAAATCTAGGTCTCTAATTCTGTCTTCCCAACAATAAATGCATGTTATGAAAGTGCCTGCTGGACACCTAGATAGGTATCTCAAACGCAGCATGTCCAGTAAGAACTTAGCATCTTCTCTCCTCAAAACCTTCACTCTTTCTCTCATTGGAGCTTAAAGATTCACCTTCACAAGTACAGATGCTTAAAAACTCCAAGTTATTATCAACAACTCTGTCACTGCTAATATCCAGTCCATTGTCTGTCCATTCTAGCTCTGTATTGTCCCTCACATTCCTTTTCATAGCCTCATCATCTCACTTAAAGTACTGCAAACTTGTACCTTTGGTCTTCTTAGCCCCCAACTCCCTGCAAGCTTTCCTTTCCTGGACATTGCTGACATTATTTCTCCTGCCAAGGATGCCCTTCTCTACACATATTTATCTGCTGAAGTCCAATCTCTTCCAAGATGCAGCTGAAATCTCAATGGTAATAGGGATTTATGTTCTGTTACTTTGCACAATTCAAAAAAATAAAGTTTAAATGTGCAGACTGTTATAACTAAAAATCCAAACCCATTACACCTGTTTCTTCTTTAATTAAAGAAAACAAAGGATTTTAAAACACACCAATGTTAGGTCATCCTTAATTAACAGCATCATTTAATGGAAGTATATCCTTTTAATTCTGAAGTCTGGACCTCAGATTTAAAATGTCATTTGACTAGCACCCTTGTCGGTCTCTTCCAACTTCCCAATATAAACGAGAAAATATTTTTAAAAATTGTAACTACAGTGCTAACCAAGTAGTCAATAGACTTATTGTCACATCTAGTAACCATAAAGGCCAATGGAATTACACTGAAAAATGTATTCTCATCATTAAAGTATATTTTAAGTCAAAGTTCCTCTTGAAAATATCTACAGAAAAAAGTAACATAGATCTCAAATTTCATAGTAAATTAGCAAAGACTTGGAACAGAAAAGGAAGGATGAAAGTTACAGTATGCAGAGTTCCTCATTGACACATGAGTGTTCAAAATATGCTTTCACTATTTAATATTAGAAATACAGAAGTATAGGTTAAATAGCACTTTTGAAAAACTTGAAGGTGGCCATTAATAAAATAAAAAACAGGATGTATACATCAAAATGACTAGGGAAGATAAATGTAAACAAAATATAAGCCAAATAAGCAAAAGAAAGAAAACAAAAACCAAAAAGGAAAAACAGGAAAGTGTAAAAAAAAAAAAAAAGTATAAAACAATATGTCAGAAGTTAAGATTGACTGTCATTTATCATTTAAAGGTAAATGTTTAAAATGACCTATAGAAAGACAAATACTCTTAGACTGCAGAAGAAAATTAAATCTTCCAAAATGACGCTTGTGGAACATTCACTTAGAACAAAAATCATAAAATCTTAAAAACAAAGAGATAGGCAAATAATTTAATGAATAAATTAGAAGAAAAAAGGACCAATAAAAGAATGAAGAAAGAAAAGAAAGCAAAAATAACACTAGTTTCAGACAAGGTAGAACTCAAGATTAAAGGCATAAAGTGGAACATAGTCTAATAGACATAATAGTCTATTATATTATGTTGCTAGAAAGTAAAATGCACAATGGAGGCATAATAGCTATGTATCTTTGTGCTCCAAATCATATAGTATCAAATATATAAAGGAAAAACTGTTAAAAGTAAAACAATGTAAGGAAAGCATAATAGTTTTGGAAGATAGCATCACACCACTCCAATTTTAACAGATAGACTAAAAATCAAACATAGCATTTAAATAATTATAAAGACATGTATATCTTTATATAACACATATATAAGACCTATATGTCTTTATAATTACGTATATAGCCAGTGGAGCAACACATTCTATAGGTGTCAAGGTTACAACGATCAGTGCAATTGTATATAGACAAAAGGACTCTTGGCAATCCTTTAAATAACCCATAAAGGAAAATGTGGATATATATCATTTTATCCACCAATGAAAATAGCTAGGTTTTCCTCTAGCACTAGAAGAGATCAATGTTTTGGGTTTTTTTTGTTTTTTTTTGTTTTTCTTTTCTGCTAATGTAAGTTTCACAGACAGATCCCTGTTTCTTAGGGTGAGAACCAGCTAAAATGGTGTTCAGGAACTGGACAGCATAAAAAGTATATATGCCTCCAAACATGGTGAGCGTATGAGAGACCACAAGAATTGGGACTGAGCCCAGCATGGGGCATATGAAGTGAAAGGGCAAGTGAAATCACCTGCATTGTTTATATTATGTTTATTTTCTACATGTTTTAGATCAAGAATTATATAGTAGAATTTGACTAACTTAAATAAGTTTGGTGTTGCTCAAAGGTGAAATTCAACCTGGACCAACCAATTAAAATGGACACTGATCTGAGCACCAGGAAATGGATCTGAAAAACCCTGATGGGCTAGCGTTAACCCTTTCACTGCTGAATTATTGGGAAGTCTAGAGAGTCTAACTAAGGTAGGGGGACTGGGGAAGCCAAGGTGGCAGGACAGGGGGAACACAGGAGGCCCAAGCAGCAGTTATTCACCAAATCATACACAATTATTTCACTCTTTTAACAACTAATACAGACAAACTAGTAAACAACAGTTGGAATATCAACCCTGTTGTTACTCCTGCTATGCTATACGTACATACATTCTCTCTCCCTCTCCCTCGCAACTCACTGAAGCCCAACAAAGGAAATTTTCCCTACAATATTCTCAAACCACAACAAAACAATCCCACACCACAACACAGTAAATCAGGCTTTACAATACATTGTTGAACAAAAAAAAAAAAAGAAAGAAAGAAAACCAACTCCTTAAAAATCATAAAGCTGTCAGCCAGGTGTGGTGGCTCACGCCTGTAATCCCAGCACTTTGGGAGGCCGAGGTGGGCAGATCACCTAAGATTAGAAGTTCAAGACCAGCCTGGCCAACATGGTGAAACCCCGTCTCAACTAAAAATACAAAAATTAGCCGGGCATGGTGATGCACGCCTGTAATCCCAGCTACTCAGGAGGCTGAGGCAGGATGACCTGAACCCAGGAGGCGGAGGTTGCAGTGAGCTGAGATTGCACCACTGCACTCCAGCCTGGGTGACAGAGTGAGACTCAGTCTCAAAAAAAAAAAAAAATTGTAAAGCTGTCTTCCAAATAATTATTAATTCTCAGAAAAAAAATCAAATGTAAAAAGATACGATTTCTAGAAAATAAAAAATAAGAATCCTTTTTTTCTTCTTTTTTTTTCTTTTTTGAGATGGAGTCTCACTCTGTCGCCCAGGCTGGAGTGCAGTGGCGTGATACCGGCTCACTGCAACCTCCACTTCCCGGGTTCACGCCATTCTCCTGCCTCAGCCTCTGGAGCAGCTGGGAGTACAGGCGCCTGCCACCACGCCCCAGTAATTTTTTTGTATTTTTAGTAGACACGTGGTTTCACTGTGTTAACCAGGATGGTCTTGATCTGCTGACCTCGTGATCTGCCCACCTCGGCCTCCCAAAGTTTTGGGATTACAGGTTTGAGTCACTGTGCCAGTTCAAGAATCCTACTTTCAAAACTGCTACAATTAATCTAAAACATTATATAGCCGTCCCTTGGTACACGCAGGGGATTGGTTCCGGGGCCACTTGTGTACAATCATATTCACACATACTCAATTCCTGTAGTCCACTCTAGTAACCCACATATACAAAAAGTTGGACCCATCTGTGTATATGGGTTTCAGATCCTGTGAATACTGTATTTTCCATCTGTGGTTGAAAAAAAGCTGGGTGTAAGTGGGCCCATGAAACTCAAACTTGTCAAGTGTCAGCTGTAGTTTTAAATACTTTTACTTATTACTGAATATAAATACATCAAGAACTCTGCTCAAGAAACAGTTTTAAAAGTGAGACGTGAAGCCAGCAGGACTTCCTGGGTGGAGTGGGGACTTGGAAAACTTTGCTGTCTAGCTAGAGGATTGTAAATGCATCAATCAGCACTCTGCAAAAACACATCAATCAGCGCTTTGTGTCTAGTTAAAGGATTCTAAATGCACCAATCAGTACTCTGTAAAATGGACCAATCAGCAGCATGTAGGCAGGGCCAAATAAAGTAATAAAAGCTGGCCACCTGAGCCAGCAGTGGCAAGCTGCTGGGGTCCCTTTCCATGCTGTGGAAGGTTTATTCTTTGGCTCTTCACAATAAATCTTGCTGCTGCTCACTCTTTGGGTCCACGCTACCTTCATGAGCTGTAACACCACGAGGGTCTGCAGCTTCATTCCTGAAGTAAGCGAGATCATGAACCCACCGGGAGGAACAAAAAACTCTGGACGCGCCACCTTTAAGAGCTGTACACTCACTGTGAAGGCCTGCGGCTTCACTTCTGAAGTCAGTGAGACCACGAACCCACCGCAAGGAAGAAACTCCAAACACATTTGAACTTCTGAAAGAACAAACTCCGGACACACCATCTTTAAGAACTAAAACACTCACCGCGAGGGTCTGCGGCTTCATTCTTGAAGTCAGCGAGACCAAGAACCCACCGGAAGGAATAAATTCCGTACACAAAAGAACTAACACAACCAGGAAAGGCAGAGAGAAAAAATAAAGCTAACTAAAGAGAAAAATGAGAATTCTAAAAGATGGTCCTTGGTGTGGGTAGAATTCACAATAGTGAGCCTCTGAGATCTCTTTGTATCTAAAATTTAGAGTAAAACAAGAGGTAAAATAGCTCTTGTTAAGAAGCTGCTTTAATCGTAGGAAGATTCTCAGCTAAGTTTAAAAATATATACAAAATGATTTTTATTAGGAAATATAAATTCCTAAAGTTGAACTCAAAAAGTAAAAAGCCTAACTTATCTCACCAAAAAACCATAGGGCCGGCTGGTTTTGCTAATGAGTTTATGTAATTTAAGAACGTTTTAAAAATGTAGATATCTGTTCTTTTAAGCTGGTATAATTCTGTTACTTAACCTAAAATAGCTGAAAAAAGAAAACTACTCCTTATATTACATGTGAAAAATCAAAAATCCCAAATGAAATATTAACAAATTATTTCATCAATCTATTAAATGATTTATCTTCTATAGATACTAGGGTTTATCCCCAGAAGGCAAGAATACTTTAGTAAATCACAGTTATAATAGCACAATGTGAAATGTATAGGGTCCACATGAAAATATCCATGAAGTTTTATCAAAGGATAAAGATTTAGGCTGGGCGCAGTAGCTCACACCTGTAACCCCAGCACTTTGGGAGGCCGAGGCGGACGGATCACAAGGTCAAGAGATCGAGACCATCCTGGTGAACATGGTGAAACCCCATCTCTACTAAAAATACAAAAAATTAGCTGGGCATGGCGGTGGGCACCTGTAGCCCCAGTTACTCAGGAGGCTGAGGCAGAAGAATCGCTTGAACCCAGGAGGCAGAGGTTGCAGTGAGCCAAGATCACGCCACTGCACTCCAGCCTGGGTGACAGAACAGGACTCCATCTCAAAAAAAAAAAGATAAAGATTTAAAAACATGGAGAGATGTTTTATGCTCTTTAGTAGAAAGGTAGAACATTGGAAAGATAATTCTTCCTAAATTCATTCATAAATTTAACATAATCCCAATCAAAATTCTAATGGATGGCACAAAAGGAAAGAGAAGAAAGGAGAATGGGCAAGCAATACCATGTGCAGCTGAAGGACTTGAACAGACAGGAGTGACTGAAGTTGTTTGCATTGCTTCTGTAGAAACTGATTCTTTGTCTCCAATTGTCAGTTCATTGCATTGTACTCACAATACTCACAAATGTACGTCAGTCCCTGTGTCTCTGTATTAATTATTATGTCTGTATGTCCATCTATACCTGTGTGTCTGGCTGGGGGTGAAGAAATTGTTCCTATTCTTAGTTTTAATTGAGGTAGAAGGCTGAGCTGCACATCTGGGTTGACACATATTTGAACGGAGAGGCACAAGAGTGAATGAATTAAATTAAATTGAAGCCACAGCTCAATGTCAGAGGTAACTACAAGAATGTTAAGTAGGGACTGGCACAGTGGCTCACACCTATAATCCTAGCACTTTGGGAGACCAAGGCGGACGGATCACGAGGTCAGGAGTTCGAGACCAGGCTGGCCAACATGGTGAACCCCTGTCTCTATTAAAAATACAAAATTAGCTGGGCATAGTGCCATGCGCCTATAGTCCCAGCTACTCGGGAGGCTGAGGCAGAAGAATTGCTTGAACCCGGGATGGGGAGGTTACAGCGAGCCAAGACTGTGCCACTGCACTCCAACCTGGGTGACAGAGAAAGACTCCGTCTCAAAACAAACAAAAAAAGAACGTACGTAACTGCCCTGTGAATTCACAGAGGAAAACCTTGTAGAGGGCATTTGGATTCCGCAGGGAAGGATATAAAATTCAATCTTATCTAGAAAATATTAACAGTGGCTATCTCAGAATGATGGTATTGTATACACAGAACAAAAAGATAAACACTTTTAAAATTGAATCTTTTAGCAGGAATGCAAGTGACTTGTGCTCTGCACATTTTATCTTGGAATTTATATTAGCACCTTCATCATAGTGATGTTTTAAAGGCGTCCTCTCTGCTTCTAAGTGCCTGCGCAGTGCTATGCCTATCTCAGATCAGATTAAGGTGGAAGGCCAGGAAGCTTCAAGGTCAGAGTCCAGGGATTTAAGCCATCCTGAGTTTCAATTCTAGATCTGCCACTTACAATTTAAGTTACTTAGCCTCTGTGCCTCAGATTGGTCATCTATAAAATGAAGCTGGTGGCACTTACTTCTAAGCATTTCCCTGAGGATGTATCAATGTATACATACATATGAAAAAAAATTGTAAATTTTATGGAGGCTGTATTAAGAGTATGTGGCAATGGTGGAATAGTCAATAAATGATTACAAAGACATGATAAAGGTAATGATTTGTGATTTCCTAAAATTGTGAGACTAATGAAGAGAAATAGGATTTTTTCCCCTGCAAAATAGTCACAACTAGACCCTCCTAAGGTGGCAACCTACTCTACAGAGCCCATCACAAGGAAAAGCGAATGTTTGTGGTGGCCTTTTTTATCCTATATATAGAGAAAATGAGGTCTAAGGGTGGGCTAATGAATATCAACCAGCTCAAAAGTAATACACTAAGACAAGAATCTTTTATATTTTTTTTTCTTTTGAGACAAAGTCTCACTCTGTCACTTGGGCTGGAGTGCAGTGGCACAATCTCGGCTCACTCAACCTCCACCTCCTGGGTTCAAGCGATTCTCCTGCCTCAGCCTCCCAAGTAGCTGGGATTACAGGCATGTACCACCACGCCCAGCTAATTTTTGTATTTTTAGTAGAGACAGGGTTTCTCCATGTTGCGCAGGCTGGTCTTGAACACTTGACCTCAGATGATCTACCTACCTCAGCCTCCCAAAGTGCTGGGATTATAAAAGTTTATTACACACCCTTTTTGTTTCTTTTAAATCTAGTAACAGCCCAGAGAAGCAATACAAACATGGGCAAGAAATGAGCCACAGCAGCATACATATTTCTGAAAACTCAGACCTATATTCCTCCTATGTCCTGGTATTCTGAGCACATTGCTAAGGTTTCTCTTCTCTTTATTAGATCTTTAAATGGACTTGACTTCTAGGAGGGGATCATGAAAACAAGTTTTAGTTTGTGGATTACTTAATGATGGTATCTGACTCTTTCTAAGGATGATATACATATATCATCTAGGGTTACACTGGAAAATGAAGTTTGCCATGTACTCTAGGAACTGAAGTCTAAGATCTCTAGATTCAGAATTTTAAAATATGACTTTTAATACTAATTTTGGCTCATAAAAGAGAAAGAAACTAGGTTAAATTAATTTTAGTTCTTAGATTGTGTAATGTAGAATGTGTTCAAAGAAAACCAAAATTTTGCTGTGTTGTGTGACCGAAACTAAAACTTGGTTGCTGAGATTTGAGTGGTGAATTTCAAATTTTTAATGTCAACTTAGAAGGAAGTAACTGTGCATACTCAATAGAATCCCTAAACTCCTATAAATCCTTGAGTTTGTGGGCAGTACATCTCACAGAGTAAATGAGCTGATGTTAACTCTGTAATCCAAGTACATATAGTGTTAATATGAATACAATAACAGTTCATCTACCTAAAACTTTGCTTTCTAGCAAACATGCTTAGCCATACCACTGACAAAAATCAATGTCATAAAGTTTATGACTTAAAATGCATTCCCTCTACCAGAAGAGCCTGTCACTCAAACCTTCAATCTAAGCATCACCAGCCTCTACATACGAGCATGATTATCTGGTTTCCAGTCTACAGCCAATGGAAAATATAAATCAACTTTCCATGTTTCATAGTTCAGTTTCAAACCTGAACTTCTAACTACTATTGGCTTGGCCAGTAACTCCTCATACAGGACGCCTATCCATCACTTCTAGCTCTGGGCTGTCTTTGTCAGAGTAAATCCTACAACTTACGTTAGGGGTTCCCCAATGTGTTTTTACTTAAGCAGAGGCATCATTTTACCAAATTAAGTATTATGTAGAAGACAACATGTTACCTAAAGAAAAGTATAATGACTCTGGTTGAAGTTGGGGTAAAATAGGGGTGAAGATCCCAGAGACGTCCAGGCATGGGCCTCACCCTCACCATGCATGGCAGCCCCACAGATACCTCCTTTGGAACTCCTCAAGCTCCATAAAGCAAGTATGAAAGCCACTAGCCTGCAATCTAATAGGAGATTTACAGGAAGATGAGGCATGCGCTAGCAATTGATCTGGATACAGATACTAAAAAGTAGCAGTAAGTGGAAGACACTGGCTTTCAGGTTGGATGTATCATATGGTCACTGACATGACAAACGAGGCTATGTTGGCAGATTGTGGAGGGCATCAAAAGGCTGTAGTCTTCACCTAACTCAAACTCAGCCGACTGTGGCTCTTAAAGCTTATAAGGAAAATAGTAAAGCGAAAAGCAAAAGACAGACACAGAAGTACATGACATTTTGAAAGATGCCCTTGCCGGGCGCGGTGGCTCAAGCCTGTAATCCCAGCACTTTGGGAGGCTGAGACGGGCGGATCACGAGGTCAGGAGTTCGAGACCATCCCGGCTAACACGATGAAACCCCGTCTCTACTAAAAAAATACAAAAAACTAGCCGGGCGACGTGGCGGGAGCCTGTAGTCCCAGCAACTCGGGAGGCTGAGGCAGGAGAATGGCATAAACCCGGGAGGCGGAGTTTGCAGTGAGCTGAGATCCGGCCACTGCACTCCAGCCTGGGCTACAGAGCAAGACTCTGTCTCAAAAAAAAAAAAAAAAAAAAAAAAAGGAAAGATGCCCTTTTGATGCCAGAAATCCTTAGACCTTTCCAACTATTTCATGATCCTAAAAAATAAGCCATGACTTGTCCAGACTCTTTTCACTAACACATATTGTATATATGACATTCTAATCCCATTTCTGATATTTACCCTCACACCTCTGCCCATTCCTTACTCCATCCTTCAGGGTTAAGTCTAAGTGATGAGAGGAGGTCCGGAGATAAGAAGGAAGTATTTGTTTCGGGCATTACTCAGTAACAATATGGCACTTCGGAAGACCTGGATTAGCTCTGTGACTTTACTATCCACGGGGTCTCTCTGGTTTATAGAGAAGGATTCTATGGTTGAAACTGTTTTCCTCTTTTTTAGCTACCCCTACCATCATACAACAGAACATGTACAATTGTGTTTATGTTTAATAATAATTACCAGATGTTTAAACCAAACAGCCAAATCTATCTCTCTGTCATCTCTCTATTTCTCTGTTTCTGTCTCCCTCCCTCTTGATAGCTACAGATATAGATTTCTTGTATCATTAAAGAAGCACAGTTGTTAACTCTGGTGACCTTACTTTTAAAAACATTTTTCTGTATGTCTACATTTTCCCACCTGAACATAAACTATTTTTGTAATCAGAAAAACATATATATTTTAAGGAAGTTAAAGCACACAAATGCCACAGTTTGAAATAATTCAGAGTTTTCATTTTACAGTTTTTATTCCAAAACTTTAAAAATCAACTGAATACTATGAAAGAAACATTTCTCACGGTCTCTCCTTGTCTCATTTCAATAGGCCATCTGAATGCCTCAGTGTCCCAATAAAAATATCCAGGGAAGACACTGTCTCTGGAATCTTTTTCCATAATAACACTGCATTAATTAATATATGATAGTCTTAGATATTTTACGTACTCAAAATAGCAGTCCTGATAAATATGGGTTCTTCTAAAATTATTTTTATCCTGTTAAGTGATACTGATTTAAGAATAAAAAATCGCACTTTGGGAGGCCGAGGCAGGCAAATCACTAAGTCAGGAGTTCGAGACCAGCCTGACCAACATGGTGAAACCCCGTCTCTACTAAAAATACAAACATTAGCCAGGCATGGTGGCACACGCCTGTGATCCCAGCTACTCGGGAGGCTGAGGCAGGAGAATCACCTGAACCCAGGAGGTGGAGGTTGCAGTGAGCTGAGATCACATCACTGCACTCCAGCCTGGGTGACAGAGTGAGACTCCGTCTCAAAAAAACAGAAAAAGAATAAAAATCATCAAAGGGTGTCTCCAAAACCACAAAAATAATACAGAGGTCTTAGAACATTCCAAATATAAATTATTTAGAAATATATATCCTTATTGTGAAATGCTTTAAACACTAGATCCGTTCTATCTAAACACAGTACAAAATGGTTAGAAAGGAACATTTTAACCCTTGCTAACATTTTGATGTATAACTTTCATTTCTTTCCTAGACTATTTAAGAGGGAGAAACTACAGAATCAAACATATATAGCTTTATCAAATTTCTTTTTTTTTTTTTCTAAAGACAAAGTCTCGCTCTGTCACCCAGTGTGGAGTGCAGTGGTGCAATCATGGCTCACTGAAGCGTCTACCTCCAGGGCTCAAGAGATCTCCTGCCTCAGCCTCCTGAGCAGCTGGGACTACAGGCATACACCACCACGCCTGGCTAGTTTTTTTTTTTTTTTTTTTTTTTTAGAGACAGGATCTCCTTATGTTACCCAGGCTAGTCTCAAACTCCTAGGCTCAAACCATCCTCCCAACGTGCAGGGATTACAGGCATGAGCCACCATGCCTGGCCAAATACTGTTTCATATTCGGAACTTTTACTTAATTTTATCATAACTTTTTTTTTTTTTTTTTTTTTTTGAGACAGGGTCTTGTCCTGTTGCACAGGCTGGAGTCCAGTGGCATGATCTTAGCTCACTGCAACCTCCACCTCCTGGGCTCAGGTGATCCAACCTCCTCAGCCTCCCAAGTAGCTGGAACTATAGGTATGCATCACCACGCCCACCTAATTTTTGTATTTTTAGTAGAGACGGGGTTTTACCATGTTGGCCAGGCCAGGCTGATCTCTAACTCTCGACCTCAAGTGATCCGCCGGCCTCGGCTTCCCAAAGTGTTGCATTATAGGTGTGAGCCACCATGCCTGGCCTATCATAACTTTTTAAAAGCTCTTGGTCTACGTTGCCAACTTTATTTCTAAAAAGGTGTGTAAGAAGAGAGTGACCATTTCACCAACCTCAGCCATGTATTATTGAGTCTTTTCACTTGTTTTTAATCTTTGCTAGTTTGACATGGAAAATTGGTATCTTGATTTGATTTAAATTTGTTTTAGAGGGTAAACTTTTCACATGCTTATAAGCCATTTGTATTTCCTCCTTTTGTGAATTATTTGTTCCTCTCTTTTTCTTTTTCTATTGATGTTTTTATTTTTTTCTATCAATTTAAATGAGTTTTTTTTTTCCTTTTTTTTTTTCTTTAAAGTACTTTGGCCGGGTGCAGTGACTCACACCTGTAATCCCTACACTTTGGGAGGCCAAGGCAGGCGAACCATGAGGTCAGGAGTTCAAGACCAGCCTGACCAACATGGCAAAATCCCATCTCTACTAAAAATACAAAAACTAGCCTGGTGTGGTGGTGCACACCTGTAATCCCGCTACTCAGGAGGCTGAGGCAGGAGAATCGCTTGAACCCAGGAGGCGGAGGTTGCAGTGAGAAAAAAAAAGAGTACTTTAATCTTTTATTTACCATATTTCTTGCAAGTATTTTTCTCATTTTGTTCTTTGCCTTTTAATTTTGCTTATTCTTGAACTGACACTTTAAATATGTACATAGCCAAGTGTATAGATTTTTAGTTTTGTGGTTTCTTCTATTGTTTTTTAAACTTAAAAAGTCCTCCTCCATATGAAAATTCAATATATATTCACTTCCATCTTCTCCCTTTGATGGCTTGAGTTTTTTACATTTATGTTTTAATCCATTTTGAATTTATTTTGGTGTATGGTAAGAGATGGGTTTTTTAAACAACTCTTTCTTCCAAACAGAAACTTAATTTTCCTGTTATTTCTTTCTCCACTGATTTGTATGCTTTATAAGATTTTTAAATATTATATAAACTCAGGTCTGGTTCTGGCCGTTCATCTGTTGATCTGTGCATTCAAATTCTTGGAACCATAACACTGTTATTACAGTAGCATATTCCACCCTAAGATCCAGTAAAGCTATTCTCAAGACATTACTCTTCTTTTTCAGAATTTTTTTCAGCTATTCTTCCTGCTTATTCTGCAAGATAAAGTGTATACTTATTTTGTTAAATTTCAAAACCAATATCTTTAGGGGATTGGATAAGAGTCATTAGAAGGCAATACTAAGAACTTATGTGATACGAATTATGAAACTTTGCTGTGAAATATATAAGTAAACAATAATTACAATTACCTATGAGTTTTATGGAAGAAAATATTATACTATGTCTCTTTCCCCAGGTCATACATTTAGTGGAAATCTATTCATTTATTGAATATCCAGTGTGGCCAGAGCCTGGGTTAGGGTCTTTAGAAACTGCAGAAACCATAGATCATGCGTTTAAGATGAGAAAATGCTTATTCTGTCAGGAATAACAGGCAGAGGCACTGATAGGGAGGGGCAACTCATCTGGGACCTTGTACTTCTTTATTGCTTGTGCCAAAATATGAAGGAAATATTTTATTGGGTGAATATTTGCATAAGCCACTTGGAAGGGGCTCAATGAAGGATGGAGTAAAAACTGAACGCCATGCTTGAGTAACAATACAGAGCTCCTGCTAAGATTTCCAGAGGAGATGGGCTTAGATAACTACCTGGTTTTTGTTTTGCCAAATAGTACATGGAAGGGGGAAGTGGCGTGGGGATGTGTGTGCAAAACTGGAATTTCCAAGAATAGTAGGGGCTATGGAAGAGAAGAGAAAGAGTAGGCTGGGAACTGGAAAGGAAATTAGTCACAAGAACAGAGAGATATCTACTTGTGCATGTATTAAGTTTTATTTTACACACTGTACAGCATAAATAATCTTTTCCTTTGACCTGCTAAAAATTTTATGTTACAAACGTAATCCATCATATAAACAGAATAAATGACAAAAACCACATGATTATCTCAATACATGCAGAAAAGGCCTTCGACAAAATTCAACACCCTTTCAGGCTAAAAACTCTCAATAAATTAGGTATTGATGGGATGTATCTCAAAATATTAAGAGCTATTTATGAGAAACCCACAGCCAATGTCATAATGAAGGAGCAAAAACTGCAAGTACTCCCTTTGAAAACCAGCAAAAGACAAGGATGCCCTCTCTCACCCCTCCTATTCAACATAGTGTCGGAAGTTCTGGCCAGGGCAATCAGGCAAAAGAAAGAAATAAAGGGTATTCAATTAGGAAAAGAGAAGTCAAATTGTCTCTGTTTGCAGATGAAATGATTGTATATTTAGAAAACCCCATCGTCTCAGCCCAAAATCTCTTAAGCTGATAAGCAACTTTAGCAAAGTCTCAGGATACAAAATCAATGTGCAAAAATCACAAGCATTCTATACACCAATAACAGACAAACAGCCAAATCATGAGTGAACTCCCATTCACAATTGCTGCAAAGGGAATAAAATACCTAGGAATTCAACTTACAAGGGATGTGAAGGACCTCTTCAAGGAGAACTACAAACCACTGCTCAATGAAACAAAAGAGGACACAAACAAAAAAAATTCCATGCTCATGGATAGGAAGAATCAATATTGTGAAAATGGCCATACTGCTCAAAGTAATTTATAGATTCAAAGCTATCCCCATAAAGCTACCATTGACTTTCTTCATAGAATTGGAAAATACTACTTTAAATTTCATATGGAACCAAAAAAGAGCCTGCATAGCCAAGACAATCCTAAGCAAAAAGAACAAAACTGGAGGCATCACACTACTTGACTTAAAACTATACTACAAGGCCACAGTAACCAAAACAGCATGGTATTGCTACCAAAACAGATAGATAGACCAATGGAACAGAATACAGGCCTCAGAAATAACACCACATATCTCAACCATCTGATCTTTGACAAACCTGACGAAAACAAGAAATGGAGAAAGAATTCCCTATTTAATAAATGGTGTTGGGAAAACTTGCTAGCCTTATGCAGAAAGATGAAACTGGACCCCTTCCTTACACCTTATACAAAAATTAACTCAAGATAGATTAAAGACTTAAAGGTAAGACCTAAAACTATAAAAACCCTAGAAGAAAACATAGGCAATACCATTCAGGACATAGGCATGGGCAAAGACTTCATGACTAAAATGCCAAAAGCAATGGCAACAAAAGTCAAAATCGACAAATGGGATCTAATTAAACTAAAGAACTTCTGCACAGCAAAAGAAACTATCAGAGTGAACAGGCAGCCTACAGAATGGGAGAAAAATTTTGCAATCTATCCATCTAACAAAGGGTTAATATCCAGAAATTACAAAGAACTTAAACAAATTTACAAGAAAAAAATCAACCCCATCAGAAAGTGGGCAAAGGATATAAACAGACACTTCTCAAAAGAAGACATTTATGCAGCCAACAAACATATGAAAAAAAGCTCATCACCACTGGTCATTAGAGAAATGCAATTCAAAACCACAATGAGATACCATCTCTTACCAGTTACAATGGTGATCATTAAAAAGTCAGGAAACAACAGATGCTGGAGAGGATGTGGAGAAATAGGAACATTTTTACACTGTTGGTGGGAGTGTGAATTAGTTCAACAACTGTGGAAGTTCAACCAGTCAACCAGTATGGTAATTCCTGAAGGATCTAGAACTAGAAATACCATTTGACCCAGCAATCCCATTACTGGGTATACACCCTAAGGATTATAAATCATTCTATTATAAAGACACATGCACACACGTTTATTGCAGCACTATTAACAATAGCAAAGACTTGGAACCAACCCAAATGTCCATCAATGATAGACTGGATAAAGAATATGTGGCACATATATACCATGGAATACCATGCAGCCACAAAAAAAAGGATGAGTTTATGTCCTTTGCAGGGACATGGATGAAGCTGGAAACCATCATTCTCAGCAAACTAACACAAGAACAGAAAACCAAACACTGCATGTTCTCACTCATAAATGGAAGTTGAACAATGAAAACACATGGACACGGGTGCGGGGGGCATCACACACTGGGGCCTGTCAGGAGGGGTTGGGGCTTGAGGGAGGGATAGCATTAGGAGAAATACCTAATGTAGATGATAGGTTGATGGGTGCAGCAAATCACCATGGCACATGTATACTATGTATCAAAACTGCACGTTCTGTTCATGTACCCCAGATCTTAAAGTATAATAATAAAAAAAGTTATGTTACTAGCTAACATCACAGAGTTGCATCTGTTTTATGTTGTTTTGGCATCTCTAAGTGTTGGCTCTTGCTTGTAATGGGTGTGGTTGAGGAGAGGCGTGCTTCGGGGAATCCAGTCAAATCTGGGTTACACTACACAGTGATAGAAGCCAAAATCCTCTGGCCCCAATCTGGGTAATCTGGCTGTGTTTAGCCACATATTTTAATTCCTCCATGCTTCTATCACTACTGTCTCCTCTGTGTCAGAAATGTCCTTAAAAGTCTGTGTCAGAAATGTCCTTAAAAGTCTAATTTTCAGGCCCGGCGCGGTGGCTCAAGCCTGTAATCCCAGCACTTTGGGAGGCCGAGACGGGCGTCAGGAGATCGAGACCATCCTGGCTAACACGGTGAAACCCCATCTCTACTAAAAATGCAAAAAAATTAGCCGGGCGTGGCGGCAAGCGCTTGTAGTCCCAGCTACTTGGGAGGCTGAGGCAGGAGAATGGCGCGAACCCGGGAGGCGGAGCTTGCAGTGAGCCGAGATCACGCCACTGCATTCCAGCCTAAGGGGCTGAGCGAGTCTCAAAAAAAAAAAAAAAAAAAAAAAAAAAAAAAAAAGTCTAATTTTCAGGCCGGACGCGGTGGCTCAAGCCTGTAATCCCAGCACTTTGGAAGGCCGAGATGGGCGGATCACGAGGTCAGGAGATCGAGATCGAGACCGAGACCATGGCTAACACGGTGAAACCCCGTCTCTACTAAAAAATACAAAAAATCTAGCCGGGAGAGGTGGCAGGCACCTGTAGTCCCAGCTACTTGGGAGGCTGAGGCAGGAGAATGGCGCGAACCCGGGAGGTGGAGCTTGCAGCGAGCCGAGATCCGGCCACTGCACTCCAGCCTGGGCGATAGACGGAGACTCCGTCTCAAAAAAACAAAAGTCTAATTTCAGTTAGTAGAGCCTGATTGATTACCCTAGACTAGAGCAATTTCTCTCTGGTCTATGCTGTATTGCCCTGTATTTCTATGGAAACTTTATTGCAGTCTGAGTTGCACAGTCATTTTTATATACAGTCTATCCTTATCATTTACAGATTCTGTATCTGTGAATTTGTCTACTGGCTAGAATTTATAACCTCAAAAGCACTTTCCCAGTTATTTGAACACATGCACAGAGTCCCTGGATAAACACATTCCCAGCTGAAGCAGAATTTCTGCTCAGCCCTCATACTATAAACGTCTCCTTTTTGTGATATATTTAGTGCATTAGTTTTTACATTTTTGTGCTCTTTATTGCGACTTTCACCATTTACAATGGTCCCCAAGTCTAGTGCTGAAGTGCCGTCTAGTTGTCTACTTCTTAAACATCCCAAAGCTGTGATGTGCCTTAGGAGAAAACATATGTGTTAGAAAAGCTTTGTTCAGGCAGGAGTGCCTCTGGCTATGAATTCAATGTTAATGATTATCAGCCATGGAGATCAAATGGTTTGTCTTTACACCAAGACACACATAAAGCAGGGTTATGTATCAATGTGTTGACGAAAATGTCATGACCAGAAGCTTGCAGTCACCCTAACCTTGTGTTCGTGGTTTATAGAACATAAGTACCATGAATAACAAGAATCTACTGCATGTCTAGCTGTGACCCCAACAAAAGCCTCCTTAGCTGCAAGTTTCTGTGTTTTTTTCTGTTTACATCTGCTGAGTATCTGACCCAGCAGTGTTGGGCACAGAGTAGAAGCTCAAAAAATATGTATAGAATAGAAAGAGTTGGGAAGAAATGAGATGTGTTGAGAGAGGTGGAATGGAATGGAATGGAATAACATTTATACAGATTCTTGGAGGCAGGGTACTCTTAGCAGCAATTACCCTAGTAGCACAGGGAGATACAAAAAAAAAAAAAAGATAGTTAATATTATATTGAATATTTGTTATAAACCTATATTTTGCTAAGCATTTGATGTGCTTCATGTCATGTAACCCTCATTGAAGGGTAATATTGTTATCCTCATGCTGCAGAAAGGTGAAACAACCTGCCCAAGGTCACACAGCTGTCACATCGTTGGATGGGGCTCCAACCCAGATTTATCTGGCACCAGAGTCTGTGTTCTCAACTGCCTGGGCATAAGGTAAAAAGATGGGCTTGGTAGGGGTTATAAGCCATGAGTTTCATCAGAAAGATCTCTAGGAGAGAAAAAGGGCCTCTAATAGAAGCTTGTCTGAGTCACTGGCTCTCCTAGCCTGAAAAAGAAGACAGTGATGCAGTTAAAGGTGATTTTTTCCTGGCTGGCAACAGCACTGTCTTTTGTTTGATTCCAGGAGCAGCTGGCAAAACTCATGTATTACTCATGCTGCAATTATACTTACTGATGGGCTTCCATACTCTAGAGTTACTCAGTAGTCAGAGCTGTATCCAAGCCTGTTCGGCGATTACTACAGGCTTCTGAATGCGGCTGAGCTTCTGCAGCTGTTGTGTGTTTCTGGCTCTAGCTACACATTTCTTGGCAGATGGTTTGTGTGCAAAGCACTGCTGACTCTGAGTGTGAGATACACAGGGCCGAGGGGGTTGGGGAGACCAGGCAACACAATGCAAGCACATGCTGGTTGGGTCTTGAGTTTGTGGCTATGATGCACTTATAAGAGAGGGAAAAAGGGATTTATAAATGAGTGACTGGGGACTGTTCCGAAGGTCACTCCTTCAAGCCCTTCTGCTGGAAGAGAATCAGCTGACACTAGGCCAATTTCCGAAGTCAACCCTAACCCTCCTATAGCCACTCTGGTGGTAGAGAGCCCATATGCACAGGTGTTGATGGTCAGATGGATAAAATTAGTGACAGTACTAATATTTACTTTGTGTTTTCTAAATTTAAGCATTGTTCTAAATGGTTTATAAGAACTATCTGAATTACTTGTTCCCCCCTCCAAAAAAACCCGTGAGGCAGGTATTATCAGGCTGCATATTTTACAGATGAAGCTGAGTGAGCTGCACCACCGTACGAAGCTAGTAGTTGTTATAATAGGTTGAATTATTGGCTCCAACTCTTCGACCTTCCTTGCTTCCACATTCCTGCTTTGGCCTCGTTGTGGGCAGAGCGTATTTCCTGTCCCTTGACTTTGGGCACATCACTTTGGGAGTGGCAACATGCTAGTTCTGAGCCAAGGCCTTAAGAAGCCCCACTTGTTTACTTGTTTCTACTTAGCCCTCTCGTGTTTCCCACATCACCAGTAAAACATGCCCTGAGTGATCCGCTGATCCAAGAAAGATATGTGTGCAGAGTCATCCAGGCAACCTGCATACCTGCAGCAAGAAGCAGAGCTTCCCCAGCTGCTGCAACCTGAAGCAGAGTTACTCAGCTGCGTCAAGCATAGATCAGCTGAACCTTGAATGAGCCAAAAACACAGGAGTAATCATAAATGTTGGTTTAGCCACTGAGTTTTGGGAGTAGTTTGTTACATGGCAACAACTAACCAATACAGTAGTAAGGCTGGGATGCAAGCTCAGATTGTCTGACTACACTATGTGCATTAAGCTGTAATTTACATTGCCTTCCATGCTCTTTTAAAGTGAGGAAATTCACCAGGTGCAGTGGCTCATGCCACCCACCCAGCCCTTTGGGAGGCCAAGGAGGGTGGATCAACTGAGGTCAGGAGTTCGAGACCAGCCTGACCAACATGGTGAAACCCCGTCTCTACTAAAAATAAAAAAAATTAGCCGGGCACGGTGGTGGGCACCTGTAATCCCAATTACTCAGGAGGGTGAGGCAGGAGAATCACTTGAACCTGAGAGGCAGAGGTTGCAGTGAGCCGAAATCATGCCATTGCACTTTTGCCTGGGCAAGAGAGAGACTGTCTCAAAAAATAAATAAATAAAGTGAAGAAATTTAACCTCTAGTGAGTTGACTGAATCTGAACAAAATGTTGACCTCTCTGGGCCTCCATGTCGTCATCTGTAAAATGAGCAGGTTGAACTGAACCAGAATTTTTCAAAATATAGAACATTAGCTCCATGTGATACTCAAAAACAACAAAGATTATGCAAGTCTCCTGGAATTGATATTCTGTTAAGAGATTTCAGAAACACTGGGCTAGATAATCTTTTATGTCTCTGACAGTTCCAGTATTCTGTTATTCTAGGTAACAGTGTGTGGACTCTCCATGAAAACACCTACCCTCATTACAGTGTATTTACGAAACTAAAATATTCCCTAATTCAGGTGATTTAGGGACCACATGCAGAGGAAGGAAAGTAACTGTGATGGAAGAGCTCTTTCCGTATTCCCTTTACACCCCTGCATATCCTTTTAGTACCTTGAGCCTATGATGGCAGAGAGAAGGACCTAACCCATTTTAGCAGCTCACCCTATAATTAAGCTTACAGAAAAGCACATGGAAATAGAAACCTACCAGGATGTGAGAAATCTCTCAGAAAGGAATCTATGCTTACCCACCCCATCTCCCTCCTTACTTGCCACTTTCTCCTAAGCCCAAGCCCTGTCCATTCACTAAAAATGCTTTGCAATAGCACCTAGCTGCCAATTCTCTAGTGTCTCTTCCTAGCCTGCTCTTTCCTCCAATTTTTTTTTTTTTTTTTTTTTGAGATGGAGTCTCTCTCTGTCACCCAGGTTGGAGTGCAGTGGCACCATCCCGGCTCACTGCAACCTCCGCCTCCCAGGTTCAAGCAATTCTCCTGCCTCAGTTTCCCAGGTAGCTGGGACTACAGGCATGTGCCACCACACCTGGCTAATTTTTTGTATTTTTAGTAGAGACAGGGTTTCCCTGTATTAGCCAGGATGGTCTCGATCTCCTGACCTCATGATCCGCCTGCCTTGGCCTCCCAAAGTGCTGGGATTACAGGCGTGAGCCACTGCTCCCGGCCTCTTTCCTCCAATTTTTGATATAGTTGAAGCTCCTCCTTCCTTGGCTCATCCTTTCAGGATAGTCAGTCTCCTCTTCCTCTACCCATATCACCCCTAGATGTAGGTTCCCAGACCTACCCTGTTGTCTTCCTCTTATCTCCAGACACGTCTCACTATCTCACACAGCTTCATCCTATACCCTAAAGGCTCCTATAAGTGTCTCTGTCCCTGACCACTTGGTTAATCTCAAACCAAATTACCCTTTCTCCAACCCTTCTTCCCACTTTTAATCCCTGCCACCTTCTTCAATATACCCATAGTCTAGCCGCAAAGAACCACTGCATAAAAGTCTCTTAAACTTTTTATCCCAAATTTTCAGCTTTCCCCTCTGACTAAAATGTACCCCCTCCTCACTTCCACTACTGATCTTCCATAATCCTTTTCTCCCTTCTCAAATGTCACCCTCCTGGTGAGATCCCCGTTTTCTCTCAGAATTGCTCACTCCAGTTTCCATGCTTCCATCTCCCTCTATTAAGGCAGGGTTTCTCACCCACTAGACTGCAACTGCTTGAGTTCAAGTCCCTCTCTTAACTATCTTTGGAACTCCAATGCCTAGCAGATTCCTATACATAAAAAGGGTCCAGTAGATGCTAGCTTGAATGAATAAGTAGAACTGACCAACCATTTCTCCACTGATGAGCACTGCCTACTGCTTAGCTGACTGACTGCTGGGCCTTTTGTGAGGGAAGCCCACTGTGCCCAAGGTCTTGTCTATAATTTTATTAACAAATATCTACTTTCCAGGTTTCCTGGGAGAAACAAAATTAGAATCCAAGATGGTCCTTTGAGACAGGTGGATCACCGTGAAACTCTGTTTCACTTTGTTTACGTCACTAGGATAGTATTAATTCCATGCCCAAATTGCTTTTATGTTATTTATTTGGACACACAAGCACATACGCAGTTCTAAAAAGGACAGGATTCGAGTGGTTAACTCATCTGATTATAGCAGTGTCTCCCAAACTGCATTCATTCATGGATCACTTTTGTGATTCTTACTGAGTCTACATACCACCTGTGCAATTTTTCTATCAATCATTATCTTTAACTCATTTTTTTCTTATCCTCATATTAACGAGGACTAATCATGAAATCACATGACTGATGATACATATACATACATATGTACATATATCTATAAACATATGCAAATATGCTTGTATATGCAAATAATTTGCATATTGTATATAATATGCAAAATATGTTTATTTATAGACACAAAAATAGATACATATATTTATAAATATATTTATAAATAAATTTTTTTTTATACTTTGTAGTCCCAAGTAGCTAGGACTACAAGCATGCACAACCATGCCTGGCTAATTTTTTTGTCTTTTTGGTAGAGATGGGGTTTCGCCATGCTGGTCAGGCTGGTCTTGAACTCCTGACCTCTGTTGATCCACTTGCCTCAGCCTCCCAAAGTATATTTTATTTTACAAATTTATATTTATGAATAAAATATATGTATATTTATAAATAAATGTATAAAATAAAATATATTTATAAAATAAATTTTTATTTATGAAATATATATACAAACCATCTTGCAGGCCAGCAGTAGTATATACCAATACACTTAAGGTGACCCTGACTTGAGAACATTTAATACAAAGCAAAGCTATTTTATTTATTTATTTATTTATATTGAGATGGAGTTTCACTCTTGCCCAGGCTGGAGTGCAATGCCACAATCTTGGCTCACTGCAACCTCTGCCTCCTGGGTTCAAGTGATTCTCCTGCTTCAGCCTCCCAAGTAGCTGGGACTACAGCATACACCACCATGCCCTGCTAATTTTTTTGTATTTTTAGTGGAGATGGGGTTTTGCCATGTTAGTCAGGCTGGTGTTGAACTCCTGACCTCAGGTGATCTGCTTGCCTCAGCCTCCCAAAGTGCTGGGATTATAGGCGTGAGCCACAGCACCTGGCCAGCAAAGCTATTTATTAAAGCATTTCTTTGTCAGCTAGTATATCATGTCAGGTACTGGAAATACTGAAATGCCAAACACAGTTCATAGCCCAGTGGCCAAAACCAACCAGTAAACTGTAAATTGTAATTAAACTTTCTAAGTGGACAAAGGCAAGTATCAAGGTATCTGTATCCGAAACCTCTTAGGCACCAATGCAAACTCTCCTCATCCCAGCTTTTGCTCTGGCTGCAAGGGACACTTCTGATCTTTGAGCAGGTGCAGTCTCAAAGTAGCTCACGTAGAGCCCAGTCAAGAATATCTTACTTCCTCACCTGTGGTAACCTGCTAGGTTCTTAGATCTACATAACCCTTAAACAAAGAAAGGGAATAGTAATAGATGAGTGCTCCCCTTTTCATTCTCAGATGAAGTTCTTTTTTTTTTTTTTTTGACGGAGTCTTGCTCTGTCGCCCAGACTGGAGTGCAATGGCACAATCTTGGCTCGCTGCAAGCTCCGCCTCCCAGGTTCATGCCATTCTCCAGCCTCAGCCTCCCGAGTAGCTGGGACTACAGGCGCCCGCCACCATGCCCGGCTAAATTTTTTGTATTTTTAGTAGAGACGGGGTTTCACTGTGTTAGCCAGGATGGTCTCGATCTCCTGACCTCATGATCTGCCCGCCTTGGCCTCCCAAAGTGCTGGGATTACAGGCATGAGCCACCGCGCCTGGCCCCATTCGCAGATGAAGCTCTAAGTGTCATTTCATAAGGCTCCTCAGAAAGTCTGGAGCACCAGGCTTCTGTAGCTGCAGACAGCTTGATAATGCATCCTTGTAGAGTTTCATTCCCCTAGTCCCTCACTCTTGCTTGCTGGGATCATTATCCCACATAATCCACCTGCACATACGCCATGGCCTTCAGGCCATGTTTTTACCTCAGGCTAAGGCAGGGCCCTAATCCATGCAAGGAGGTTAAATAAGACTTCTTAGAAGATATAACCCCTGAGCTAAACCTCTAATCATGAATAAGTAAAGCAGGTGAAGAAGAGGTGACAAGGGCATGCTGGAAAGAGGAAACAGCATACACAAAGGCACAAATGCTTGAACATGAATGTTTGGAAACTGCAAAGAGCCTGGTATGACTTGAGTACACTTCCATCATAGTATGTGGGACTGAGAACCACAAGAGGCTGGTGAGGTAGGCAAAGACTGTCTCCTGAAAAGCTGCTGACCACAAGCAACGACGACCACCACCACCACTCTCTTCTTTGATTCTGAAGTGGGAGCAATGATGAATAGGTGGAGGTTTAAATCAACCCCAGAAGATTATAACATACTTTCCAGATGCAAGGGGTATTGGACACAAAGTAGAATTGAGACTAAAGGCAGGTGGAATTAGAGGAAAGATGTGCTGAAATGGGGCAGCGCTATTTCTCTCTCTCACACATGTGCCTGCACACCCACATGCACACATACACATATGCAGGTGCACACAGACACCAGGATGGGTCCAAAAATCCAACAAGCTTAGTCACAAGTGAGGCAGATTCCACTTGAAGTAAAAAAAATTGTCAAGAAATAGGAATCAATAGGTTTGGGATAAATGAGGTGGGAACCTTCAAATGGCAAATCATCCTAGAGCCTGTGATCAGTCAAGACCCAGAAATGACAGGAAACTGGGGGCTGGCAAGAAAAAAGTTGGGAGCCCAATCTGGTTGAGCAACAGAAACGAATCTCCCCACCTGACTCTCCACATTTTTACAGAAGCCCAAGAACCCACAGGTCTAAGCCTCTCTCGCCTTGTCCCCACTATAAGGCCAGGCTTAGGGCACCAAGGGAAGCCAGGAGCCTCATCTGCGTGGAGTATGAGTTGTCTGCCCTCGTGGATGAAAATGTGCTTTGAAAGGACTAGCATAAGGTAACATATGAGACATCAGTTTCATTTATAAGCAAACCTTAATAACACCTGATTTTTACTGAGTGCTAACTATGCACCGGCACTAAGTATTTTTAAGTTATTTTTTTTTAAAAGTCTTCCCCAAAACCACATGAAGAAATGCTGTTAGCTTCATTTTCTAAGAACTAGCCTGAGGTGACGATGAAACACTAGTTGGAAGGCAGCACAGTGAAGTGTTTTAAAGAGCCCAGGATTTGCTTCAGGTCATTTTTCACTATAACTCTTGTCTCCATCATTTCCTACTGAGACATGCAGTCAGTCAGGATGATTCACTTCCAAGGGACAGAAGCTAACTCAAAATAGCTCGAACAAATAAAAGAAACTGGCTCACAGAACTGGAAGAGGCAGGGCTGAGGTTTTGAAAATCCTTGGACCCAGGGCTCAAATGCTATCAGAGTGCATGTCTTGGTTCCATGTTTTGTTATTGGCCTCATTCTCTCGTACTAAAGACGAGCTTATTTCAAGTGGTCAGTGAAGTTGGTAGCCCCAGGGATACAGTGAAGAAAGAGAGCCTTTTGCTTTCAAAGTGTTCATAAATTCCCAGGGAAAGAATCTAACTGGCCCTGCTGGGTTGTGCATCTTCTGTTTGAACCAACTGCTGTTGTTAGTTGGCTGGCACATTCTGTGACCGGTGATTGGCAGACCCATCAGAATCACCTGGAGGGAAAGCATGGCAGTTCTTGAAAGTCTGGAATGTTAGGCGTCCAAAATAACGGATGGCCGCCGTTGTCATTTTCCGTTGTTTTGCTGTTGTTATTTTTTAAGATGGGGTCTCACTATGTCGCCCAGGCTGGAATACAGCGGCATGATCACAACATTCATGCAGCCTCAAACTCCCCAGCTAAAGCGATCCATCTATCTCAGCCTCCCGGGTTGCTGGGACCACAGGTGTGTGCCACCATACCCAGCCAATATTTTTATTATTTGTAGAGATGGGTCTCCCTATATTGCCCAGGCTGGTCTTGAACTCCTGGGCTCAAGCCATCTCCTTGCCTCGGCCTCCGAAAGTGCTGGGATTACAAGCATGAGCCACCACACCTGGCCAGTCACTACATTTTAACCTTAAACCATCACTTAACCTTTGTGAACCTTGGTTTCCCTGTCTATTAAAAAAATAATAATACCTATTGTACGAAGTTGTTGTGATATATTAAAAATCATATTTAACACTTGGCACATAGAGGCATTCAACCCAGGGTAGTCGTTTTTGTTATTACTGGTACTCTTATTGTTTTGTGGTTGTTTCTGACACAGGGATCAGAATTTGAAGCCCATCCCAGATTCCCAGATGTCTAAAGCACTCCTGTCCCCAGGGTGGAGTCTCTTTTGGCTCTGCAGCCAGACGCCTTGCACAGCCCAGGCCCTGTGTGCCAAGGTTAAGCTGGTTCACCATCTGATGGCCACAGAGCAGTGAGTGCCTCCCCAGCCCCAGCAATGTCAATACTGCCTTCCTGACTCCGCCTATTGTATCTGGAGGAAAGTGGCTGAGCATTGTCTTCCAGTGCTCCCCCCAGGAAGCATGATATCACCCTTTAACAAAAGCGGGAAAGCTGACAGATCTGCTGAGATGGGTGTGACCAGCACATACACCTCACTGGTCAAGCCCTGGGCAAGGGGCTGTGACAAGCAGAGAGCAAATGGCAGCCACCCACGATGCCCCTCAACCCCATGCCTGCCTGACTGGCTCCTTTGGCTAATCCAAATGTTCTCCCTCTCTTTGTCACCCCCATATCACGTGAGACATGAAACCACCAAGCAACGGGTATGCACTCCCTCTCATCAGCAGATGTGTTGAAAAGTGTCAGGACTCTGCCCATCTGGCACATCCACGTCTTCACACCTGCTCCTGCAGCCTTTGGGAAGGATGATCAGAGTCCTGAAGGAACAACAGGGGGCAATGGGGGTGGGGCTGGGGGAAGCGGGCATAGCTAGATCTAAAACTCATTCTGCACGTGTAATGCGAGTTAAGGAATTGTCTGCCAGATGGGTAAGAATAGGGTTATCAGTTCAAAATTCCAAAAATAAGGGAGGCAACTTTAGACATTCCCTTTCCTGAAAGCCAGGAGTGAAGTCAGCTGCTCCCTTCCAGCTCTGGTTTGGTGATGCTGCTGGTGCAGCTGGCTCTCTGTAAAATAACTCACCTGCAGGCTGGTGCTCCCCTGCCAGGCCTGGAGGCTATCACTCGGCTGCCCCCATCTTACTGTCGTCTTCTTAAAATTCTCTTTCCAGCTGGGCACGGTGGCTCACACCTGTAATCCCAGCACTGTGGGAGGCCGAGGTGGGCAGATTACAAGGTCAGGAGATCGAGACCATCCTGGCTAACACAGTGAAACCCTGTTTCTACAAAAATACAAAAAAATTAGCCAGGCGTGGTGGTGTGCACCTGTAGTCCCAGCTACGTGGTAGACTTAGGCTGAGGCAGGAGAATGGTGTGAACCCGGGAGGCGGAGCTTGCAGTGAGCCGAGATCGTGCCACTGCACTCCAGCCTGGGCGACAGAGCGAAATTCCATCTAAAAAAAAAAAAAAATTTCTTTCCGTGGCTGCTACAGCAGCAATTCTCTAAAGTCCCAGGATAGGAAGGTCATTGGTTTTGCTTCTCCTGTCAGATCCTTACCTGTTTCTCCTTCATCAAATTTTTGGGTATATGCTCTTTCTCGTCCCTTCATTTCAATCTTGAAATATATCCATGCCCGTGGCTTCACTTACCATATACCAAAGATTTCTACATCTCAATCTCTTGCCCAGTCCCCTTCCTCTGAGCTTCAGATCTGGAGAGCCAAATTTTGACAAATATATTCCTTTACTGCTGGGCGTGGTGGCTCATGCCTGTAATCCCAGCACTTTGGGAGGCCAAGGCAGGTGGATCATGAGGTCAGGAGTTCGAGACAGGCCTGACCAAGATGGTGAAACCCTGTCTCTACTAAAAACACAAAAATTAGCCGGGTGCAGTGGCAGGTGCCTGTAATCCCAGCTACTCAGGAGGCTGAGGCAGAAGAATCACTTGAACCTGGGAGGCGGAACTTGCAGTGAGCTGAGATTGTGCCACTGCACTCCAGCCTGGGCAAGAGAACAAGACTCCATCTCAAAAAACAAACAAACAAACAAACAAACAAAAAACCTTCCTTTACATGTAGCCTCAAAATCAACATGAACAAAATAATTATTTGCCTATCCCAGCCCATCTCCAGCCAATTCCTTCTGCCATGTTTCCCAGCACACTGAATGGCACCACCATTATCCAAATCAGAATGCTGGAGCAATGACTTATTCTCCTCCTTCCCTCTCAACCTTCCATATGCAACCAATCACTAATTCCTGCAGTTTCACCCCCTAACCCTCTCTCAAGCCCCCTGTTATCCTCACAGTCCTCTTGCCTGGAATGTTAGGAGGCCAAGTTGGTCCCAGCCTATGGTCTCTACCATGTTAATCCATTCTGGAAACTATTATTAGAGTGAATTTTTCAAGACTTAAATCTGATATATGACATGATGGAACAAACATGCTGCTAAATTTCAACATGTACAGAATGAGTTACAAGCTACTTAAAATGGCCTACGAGGCCCTTCGTCATCTGACCCCAATTTTAATTCTCTACCTTCACCCTACATTACAGCTTCACTCAGCTTCCTCAAGCCTGCCCTACTATTTTATACGCACCCCCTTTGTATAGGTTGTTCCCTCTAATGGGAAGTCCTTTCTTCCCTCTTCCTTTTTATCTTGGTTTTAAAATCATTTGGCTATGAGCAACCGATAACTATAACTGGACATAACTTTTGGCAATATTCACAACTATTTAGGAGTTCTTGCAAAGAGAGAAAAATCAACCTACAAGTTGTTTTCAAAATACCATTTTCTTTAGTTGACATTCCATATTTTTATACGTTTAATTAAATATTTATATTCAATTTGGTTTCGTTTGTTGTTTTTTGGAGACAGGGTCTCGCTCTGTTGCCTAGGCTGGAGGGCAGTGGTATGATCATGGCTCACTGCAGCCTTGACCTCCCAGGCTCCAGCAATCCTCCCACCTCAGCCTCCTGAGTAACTGGGACTACATGCATGTGCCACCATGCCAGGCTAATTTTTGTATTTTTTGTAGAGACATGGGGTTTTGCCATGTTTCCCAGGCTGATCTGAAACTCCTGGGCTCAAGCGATTCGTCTGCCTCAGTCTCCCAAAATGCTAGGATTACAGGTGTGAGTCACTGCACCAGACCTTTATGCTCAATTCAGATGTTGCAATTTCATTTTGTATGATTGGACCCAATAAAAACTTTTATGGCCCTTGAAAAGCTCAGATTTTGTAAACACCTTTATTTGTTGTAGTATCTCTATTAAATCATTTATCACAACATGTTACAATTCATCTGCCTATATTCATTTTTCCCACTAAAATGTGAGCTTAGCAAGGGGAAAAAATGATTCATCCTTGTTTATATTCCTAGTTTCCAGGATAGTACATGGCTCAAAGGAAACCCTCAATAAGTCTTTCTTTTTGTTGAAAGGATAGATGAGTGAATGAATGAATGAATAATTGGCACGCAATAACTCAATAAATATCTATTGAATAGAAAATACGCATATGTTATACATAATATTCAACAATCGTACAATACCTCATATCTTAAGTAAGGCCTTGGTTAGACCCACTTTTATGAGTATATCTTTTATGTTTCACGCCTAACAGAAGAAACTTTCTTTCAACTTTATTTACATCAAACGTTTAATATAAGCTAAACTTTTGAGAGTATCATTTACAAGATATATAAAATTGATCTATTAAGTTGGTGCAAAAGTAATTGTAGTTTTTGCCACTACTTTTCACCAACCTAATATTTATTTATTTATTTATTTTTGAGATGGAATCTTGCTCTGTCGCTCAGGCTGGAGTGCAGTGGCACAATCTTGGCTCACTGCAACCTCTGCCTCCTGGCTTCAAGCTATTTTCCTGTCTCAGCCTTCCGAGTAGCTGGGATTATAGACACGCGCCACCACACCAGCTAACTCTTGTATATTTAGTAGAGAAGGGGTTTCACCATGTTGGTCAGGCTGGTCTCAAACTCCTGACCTCGTGATCCGCCCATCTCGGCCTCCCAAAGTGCTAGGATTACAGGTGTGAGCCAACGTGCCTGGCCCAATGTAATATTATTATTTCGATGTTACTGAGATCCTTTCTACAATGCTCTCTTTTCCTTTCAGGTCTGCTGTGAAGTACCAACATTTTCTTACTGTGACCATAAAACTCCATTCAACAAAAATTACTAAATATTAAATACATGTACTAATGAGAAAAGAAATAATATCTGTTGTGAGAGATTTAGAGGCTAACTGGGCTAAATCTGGCTGCCCAAAGCTCAAAGACACAATCTGCATGGTAAAGGAGCCTAAACTTAGGGGAAGAATATCAGGAGGAAGAGTTGGCCCAGGCAAATTGAGTTGAGTTGTGTTTGCGGAGTAGATATGAAAGATGTCATTTCTAAATGGATGGAACAGCATGAACAAGAGCCAAGAGGAAAGAATGCGCAGATTGTGGAGATGGGCCTGCTTGAAACAGACAAGATACAAACAGGGATAAATGGATAAGTGAGGGGATGGTAGATGGGTAGTTGGCAAAGTGTTTGGGTTTATTAAGTAGGAATTGGCCAGCACAAAATTTGAGAGATTGGATTATGCTGAGGTTTTGTAGGAGACAGCATCTATGAATGTTAATGATTCTCCTACATCCTGGGGCAGATCAGATCAGTCTTGACTAGCACAGTAGTTCTCATGGTAACACTTCTCTTTTAATTACACTAACTTCATTTATTATTTTATTTTATTGAGATGGAGTCTCGCTCTGTCACCAGCCTGGAGTGCAGTGGCGTGATCTCAGCTCACTGCAACCTCCACCTTCCGGGTTCAAGCTATTCTCCTGCCTCAGCCTCCTGAGGAGCTGGGACTACAGGTGCACAACACCACACCTAGCTAATTTTTGTATTTTAGTAGAGATGGGGTTTCACCATGTTGGCCAGGATGGTCTTGATTTCTTGACCTCATGATCCACCTGCCTTGGCCTCCCGAAGTGCTGAATTACAGGCATGAGCCACCGCGTCTGGTTCCAAGCTTCATTTATTAAGAGCATTCTTACTGGCTAAGCATTTCACAGGCATTATCACATTTGATTCTCATCACAACCCTGGAAATGGGTATTTCATCCGTAAAAGATGAGAAAAATGTGGCTTAGAGAAATTAAATAACTTGCTTATGGCTATCCAATTTGGGCTTTGACTTCGTAATCCATGTTTCCTCCTTCAGTTTGCCTGCTATGTTTGCTGTTAAATTTCTCAGGTCTTCAGTGTTTCATGGATGTGCTCTAAGCAGTAGATTTAAGTGAAGTGATTACCATTTTTGATTTGGACTTTATATTTCTGCTAATGCAACACATTACAGTTTATACATTACCTTTTTAGCAAGCAGAGCATATGTTGGCTTCCATGAGTTTTGTGTATCCCCAAAACCTAGGTGTCATTCACAAGAACTTTCAACAAACCGGGTCTCTCCCACATTAAATATACATAATTTATTTCTTAAACCCAAACACAGAACTTGACATTTGTCTATTTTGAAACAGTATCTTTTTGTTTTGGTTTTCCACCCTTCCAGCCTAGAACACTCTATTTAAATCCTGATTCTGTGAGCTCACCAGTAAGCCAGCTACAGAGAATAAGCAGGTGATACAATCACACAGATATCTTTTGGGGAGATAGAGGCTCAGGAGACAAACTGATAATTTCAGAAGAATTTAGAGCCCACCCATCTAAATCCCCAGAGAACATCACATAGTCTTTTGAGATGAACTTGGAAGACTCCTTCCCTCCTAGAGAGACGCCTTGGAAGAACTAGGCTCTTCCAGGAAGCTCTCCCAGGGCAGGGCTGAAAGGGAAATGCTGAGACCTAACAATGAAGACAATGCTTGGAAGGGAGCATCTGTGAAAAAAGCAAGCTCCTTCTGAGAATAATTCCAAAGGGTGTCTCTGATCCCAGCTTCCAGACCTCCACCCTTGATTACTCAGACCTGACACTAGCCTTCCGAGACCAGCCCTAACAAGGAGGTTTCATCTGGGAGCACTTCCCTGACCTTACAACTGTTTCCTCTGCCACTCCAGACAAGATGTCTGCTATCTCTGAATCCAGTTGTTATTTAAAATGTCAAGTGACAAGGCCGGGCGTGGTGGTTCACGCCTGTAATCCCAGCACTTTGAGAGGCCGAGGCGGGCGGATCACTTGGGGTCAAGAGTTCAAGACCAGCCTGGCCAACATGGTGAAACCCCGTGTCTATTAAAAATACAACAAATTAGCTGGGCATGGTGATGGCAGGTGCCTGTAATCCCAGCTACTTGAGAGGCCGAGGCACAGAATCCCTTGAACCTGGGAGGCAGAGGTTGCAGTGAGCCGAGATCGCTCCACTATACTCTAGCCTGAGCGACAGAGCGAGACTCCATCTCAAAAGAAAAAAAAAAAAAGTCAAGTGACACAGTAAAAGGGGTATGAAGGCATGAGACTAGAGACTTCCTATTAGATCAGTGTTGATCATGTAGAAGATACTATGATAAATCAGTGATTTTTTTTGTTAGTTTTCTACGTATACAACTCTTTAAAGAGAGCAGCCTGGTTTGATGAGGATAGGAGAGTAGGAAAAAGCTAATATAATAGAAACTGTTTGAAACCTGAAGTTAGCAATGATTTTCAAGTCAGAAAGGAAAGCAACAGAATCTAGGAATATTTGTGAGGAGCTTCCGAGACCTACACACCTCTTGCAGCCATTTTATGGGCCAGCAACTCTGCCATCCAGAGCCACCTTCACTGAAAAAAAGTGGCATTTCTTTCTTCAGTCTGTGGGTTCAGAAAAAAGAAATGAGAAACAACCCACTGGACTAGAGAGATAAACCTGTAAGCCATAAGCGCCTTGCTCCACTGCTGTAGTCTACCAGGAGTTTGACTAGAGGAATGCGCTCCTATGGCTGTGGACATGATCTAGCTGGATTCTCCTCATTGCAATTACCAAGCCTCGAGCAGTCAGGCTCATGGAAGCTTAGACTAGGAATGCAAGTTACAATCTAGACAACAGACCTACCTCAGAAACTAACCTTGCTAGTGTCACCCTTCCTAACAAGAATATGACCTACTTCCTCCCTTGGTCCTCTGCCTTTTAAAGGCAGTGCTGTTTTTTTTCAAGGATCTAAGGTCTAGACATGGAGCAACTATTTCGGCCACATGACCTTTTTGTTTGATGACAATTCTTCTAAGCCTGTATTGCACAGTGCTATAACATAGTTGCTTTAGGGGTAAAAAAGTGAATGAAAACTGTTGTGTGTGTATTACTTAACCTATAAAGTACCTCAGAGAAACTCTAGACATCTGGGCTTCACATCACTATAATTCCTGGTATAGAATCAGTTTCAGATTTCATGTCACTGGTAAATAATGGCACTCAGAAAAAAAGAAAATCAAAAATGGAATCATGGTAATTATTTAAAGGTACATATTATTGGAGAAGTCAACATTATACAATTTCCATATAAATACTGAAGCCACCTAAAATCTTTAATTTTTAGCAACTTGTGTTACACATTCTTACTTTTAAAAATATTATTAAATTCTCAATATGTTGGTTGAGAGCTATAAAACAAATTGTATTCAACTCTGTTATTTAATTGGATTGTATTTTGAACATTTAAAATATTTCAAACATCTAGAAAATATAGCAGATACTTATGTATACTTGAATCAAATTCTATTAATATAGCCTATATCCATGAAGTTTAGTGAATTTTCCCAAATTTATCTCCAATATCAATTCAATTTTCATTATAATTAGAATGTTTTCAAACGGAAGAAAAGAGACTGATGACAATGATAATGTATTTGGGATCTGTAGTTCAGGTTTGGATACTGCCTTCTGCCTATGTCACATAGGCTGCGTGAGCTACAGAGGCACACCACTATCTCGAGTATCTGAGCAATAAACACACTAAATCCAAACATACTGGCCAACCATTCCTCCACTCTACAACAGGCTTCTATACTCTCCTGTGTTAACGATCTTGGTAACTGCCTAAATTTTTGCTTCATTGGGCCAGTAAACCCTTTATGAATTACTAGATGGCAAACATTTTTAAAACTAAAACAAAAATTATAATAGCCCCAATCTCCCTGACCCTAACTACAAGAAAGAAAAAAAAAAAAGCCTACAATTTCATTAATTTGCTTAAAATAGGATGTAGATATAAAATCTTTTCACAGAAAAGCATTTTTGTTCTCTTTAAAACAGTGACTGACAATCTATACACTGCTTAAAGGGCCCCTGTATTTCTCAGCATGAATTTCATTTTTTACTGAAGATTTTCTTTAAAGCAGGTAAAACCGGTTTGTTCTTTAAAAAATCAGTAAGAAAAACACTCCAGAATGAGGAGCAGGAAAATAATGCATGATAGTAAGGAGATCTCTTCAAATAAGGTGATTTAATCGGTCCTCAAAGAGTTTATAACACAGGGGCCAATCACCCAGAAGACAAACTCTAACAAAATCAGTTCATGCCACAGAGACTTTGCATTTCAATCCTTCCACACATATTGGCTGGAGACTCACAGAGAAATGGTGCCTTTGCCACAGCCACCCCTTGTTAATCAGCACTGATGAGATTTGGGGAGAGCACCAGAAGTCACTAACTCTGTTTTTAAAAATACTAATTTTAAAAAAATAAAGCCAAACCTTACCAGAAAGGAGCAAGCTGACTCCATAGAGAACTAAGCTGGCTAAAGAGTCCATGCTTCCCCAAATCTCTCCATCCAGTTTCCACAGACGTGCATGAGGTCCCAAGGATCCTTTCAAAAACCCAGCGGTTTGTGACTTTCCATTCGCATCGTCCTACTACGTCTTGTTTACAAGTTAGAGACAAGAAGGAACAGCACAGAAGCAGGCTGTAACAGTCTCATTTCTGTCTGAGCACAGGGAGTTTTAAGTTCCTTTTTCCTGTTTCCTTTGTAGATTAGGATGGGAAAGGCTGTATCTTAAAGGCATTTGGTATCAGCAGGGCTGGGGGCACTCAAGCCCTATCCATCTCGCAATTCATCAAAACACTTATCTGTTGCTGTTGCTGTTGCTTCTGCTGCTGCTTTTGCTGCTGCTGTAGGGGTAGAGGAATTTTTGTTGAAAGTGTGGGTCCCGGTCAGCATTTTCAGAAACAATAGGGGTATCCTCTCATAGGCGGGAAACTGAGAATAACAAGCCCTCCACCTATGTATGGTATGCGATGATGACCAATCCTTCTCAGACTTCTAACAGCTCTCCCGGGGCTACTAGGATCTCTGACAGAAGGAGCTTTTGGGTGTGGAGAGCCGTTTTGGCTTTTGTTTTCTCATTTTAACCCACATGGTTTGAATTGGGAAAAGAAGGTTTCCGTGATGAGAAAATACAACCTGAAAGGCAATTAATTTCAGTGAGCACCGGTGAGGTCAATGCTCAATGTAGCCCCAAGAGACCAGAGTCCAAAATTGTTAGCCTGTTTTCTTTCACACAGATGGCCTGTTGGTTGGCCATTAGCCCAAAGATACCCGTGTTGCTGGCTATAGCTTTAATTTTCATTAACAATTCATCTAAAGGTGATCAAATTTCTTGAAGAAGTTGGCATAGAAGGATTTTGGTAATGAGAAGGATTTCATAGTCACTGAGCAATGGTGTTTCAGAAGCAAATTATTCATAACATTTAGAAACTAATCTGTGTAGAAACACAAACATACAGGATTAGATTGGGATAAAAATAGTGCTCATAAGAGCAAAGAGAGTACATGGGCCAAAATGAAAATAGCCATTGAATGTACAGTATCTAAAATGAGATCAGAGACCCTACACTTATCCAGATGATAACTTCTCCACAATATGAATTATGACATTAGATTAGAGAGTATACACTTTGCTCATCATCAACCTTCATGCCTGAGGAAATCATTATACTCCTCCTTTTCCTACCCACCACAGGAAAAGGCAGATGCAACTAGTCTTGACTAATTTCTGTCCCAGGTTTTATCACATCTATGATGATCTTAAGAACCAATTAATGTTTCCAGTTTGCAGGTGTGAAAAAGCCCAGGTTCTGTCTGCAAACAGACCTGGGTTCAAATACTGGCTCAGCCACATGTGTGGCTGAGATAAGTTACTTAGTCTTTTTGAGGCTCAGTTTCAACAGCTGTAAAATGGCAAAAAAATGCTTCCTTCCCAGGTGTTTTAAGAGGAATAAATGAAGCTTAAAAATATAAAACCATTTGGTACTATGCCTAATTCATTGAAGTTTCTCATTAAATGTTAATAAATTTACTTTCTTTCATCTTTCCATTCAGTCTCAATTTAAATTCCAAGAGCTTCTACTAAAAAGCTATTTTCTATTCCTATGAGATGACTTTAAGTTTGTCATCATGAAAAAAAAAAACGAAAAACAGTGGGCCGGGCATGGTGGCTCATTCCTGTAATCCCAGCACTTTGGGAGGCTAAGGCAGGTGGATCACCTGAGGTCAGGAGTTTGAGACCAGCCTGGCCAACATGGCAAAACCCCATCTCTACTAAAAATACAAAAAATTAGCTGTGCGTGTTGGCGCGCACCTGTAGCCCCAGCTACTCTGGAGGCTGAGGCAGGAGAATTGTTTGAACCTAGGAGGCGGAGGTTGCAGTGAGTCAAGATTGTGCCACTGCACTCCAGCCTGGGTGACAGAGGAAGACTCTGTCTTAAAAAAAAAAAAAAAGAAAGAAAGAAAGAAAAATGAAGTTCCACCAGGCTAAGTTACTTGCTCTGCTGTGAGTAGTAGAGGTAATATCTGAATCCTGAGCTCTGGACCTCCAATTTTTCCTTTGTTTTATAGTTCAAAAGTAGATCAAGAGTAATGTAGGACATCACAGACACCATCAGGGTATACCTAGACCTTACAGAAGTAAGTGAAATGAAACTTTGACAGATAAGAATAGTTTGGTGACACTGAGAAGTGCGGTCAGTTCTTGGTGTGCTTCTGAAATAATAACTAATGGGTGCTCCATTAATTCACTTCAGGAAAATGAAAGGGGCCTCCTCATGAGTCAAGCTTATTCCATTTAATTTGATTTTTCCAGACATACTTACAGTAAAACCATAAAGAAAACCAAACCAAACCAAACAAGCAAACAAACAAGGCTCTTAGCTGATTCTTCATTTTCTATTTCCTGCTGTTTGCACTCAATACATGAAAAACACTATAGACAACATTAAAAGTCTTTGAGACTAATTAACAAAGATACCAATAGGTAACAAAATGGTTTTTCTGTAAGAGGTGGAAAATAACTTATACAATATTACTATATACTGGTATCACATGTCCAGAGGTCAACATCACAAACACGAAGCAAAAGCCTTGTATGCAAATCCTTTGGCCCAGAAAACCAATTTTTTTTGTTTTTTGTTTTAAACGGAATCTCACTCTGTCGCCCAGGCTGGAGTGCAGTGGCACGATCTCAGCTCACTGCAACCTCCGCCTCCCCGGTTCAAGCGATTCTCCTGCCTCAGCCTCCTGAGTAGCTGGAATTACAGGTGCGCGCCACCGCACCCGGCTAATTTTTGTATTTTTTAGTAGAGATGGGGTTTCACCACATTGGTCAGGATGGTCTTAAACTCCTGACCTCATGATCTGCCCCCCTTGGCCTCCCAAAGTGCTGGGATTATAGCCGTAAACCACCGAGCCCCACCAGAAAATCCATTTTTATGATATACACCAAGCCAAAATCAAATATGTGCCCCCAAATATGTGTATAAGGACATTATAGAAGCATAGTTGATAATAATCAAAGCCTAGAAACAATCAAAATAGTCAACAGAAGTGGAGTATTTATTAAAAATCATGGTATACAATGAAGTTCCAGACAAGTATTTAAATACTGTGGTGAAATCAGATTGACACAAAAAGATGTAAAAATATTTATGGCATACTGTTGACTGGGAAAAAAAATAATTTAAACAGAATGAAATTTATACGCACTCAAATACATACCACAGATATATGACAAATATATATCAAAGTGTTAAAAGTGACTATTTCTGAGTTGTTGGAAAACATAATTTTAATTTTCTTTTTTATACTTTTCTATAATTTTAACATTTTTAGAAATAATGAACATATATGTAAAAATGAAGAAGACTGAGGGGATGTCCTTGAGACAGTTGACCCAGGGCAATAGGATGTATACTTTAAAACATCCACTGGCAAATAAGAAACAGAATCCAGGCTACCATATGACCCAGCAATCCCACTGCTGGTTATATACACCAAAGAAAGGAAATAAGTACATCAAAAATATATTTACACTCCCATATTTGCTGCTCCACTGTTTACAATAGCTAAGATATGGAAGCAACCTAAGTGTCCATCAATAGATGAATGGATAAAGAAAATGTGGAACATCTACACAGCAGAGTACTATTCAGCCATAAAAAAGAATGACATCCTGTCATTTGCAACAACATGGATAGAACTGGAGGTCATTATGTTAAGTGACATAGGCCAGACACAGAAAGACAAACATCACATGTTCTCACTTATTTGTGGGATCTAAAAATCAAAACAACTGAACTCAGGGAGATAGAGAGTAGAAGGATGGTTACCAGAGACTGAGAAGTGTTGTGGAAGGGTAGGGGAGGTGGTGAGGATGGTTAATGGTGACAAAAAAAGCTAGTTAGAAATAATGAATAACCCCTACTATTTGATAACACAATGGGGTGACTATAGGCAATAATGACTTCATTGTACATTTTAAAATAATGTAATTGGATTGTTCATAACACAAAGGATAAATGCTCGACGGGACGGATACCCCATTCTCCATGATGTGCTTATTTCACATTGCATGTCTGTATCAAAACATCTCATGTATCCCATAAATATATATATACCTACTATGTACCTACAAACATTTTAAATTCATAAATTAGTAAAATAGGATAATTTTAAAAAGAAATAGAATCCAGATACACACAGTGTGGCCTCCAGGAAGTGACCAAGAAGATGGGGTGCCAGCCACCTACAGTACAGCCTGGACATTCTGTCTTTTGCTGGTCTGTGGGCACTGAGCCACCAGAGCCATCCCATCTGACTTCTTAAGGACATTATTGAACTTTTTTGTGAACCTGCTGTACATAACAGTGGCTAGCAGAAAAGGAAGGGTCTGGCCAGGTGCGGTGGCTCACGCCTGTAATCCCAACACTTTGGGAGGTCGAGGTGGGTTGCTCACGAGGTCAGGAGTTCGAGACCGGCCTGACCAACAAGGTGAAACCCCATCTCTACTAAAAATACAAAAAGTAGTCAGGTATGGTGGTATGTGCCTGTAGTCCCAGCTACTCAGGAGGCTCAGGCAGGAGAATTCCTTGAACCTGGCAGGCGGAGGTTTCAGTGAGCTGAGATCACACCACTGCACTCCAGCCTGGGGGACGGAGTGAGACTCCGTCTCAAAAAAAAAAAAAAAGGAAGGGTTACCAACAATTAAGTTTTGGCCTTCAGCCAGGACACCACAGTTAAAGTGACAACACCCACTCTGGTCTGGCTGTGGAAAATACCTGACCCTCTCCAAACCCCATTTACTCTAAACCCTCTCAGCTATTGTAGCATTTTTCTTGTACTCTTTCTTTTCTTAACACTGAAATGGCAAGGAATGTATCATTCGCTGTCGGAAGAGACACAGAAATAGAAGATGTTGTCTCAGCTTTTGAAGCTCATAATCACAAAATCCCACTGTGGTGGCACCGCATCAAAACAGGAAGAGTTAAATCACAAACTCAGGCACTGTGCTGTTGAATACCAAAGGGTGGTACAAGCAATAAAGTTCTAGTCGTTGCTTGCTTGAGTATCCTTTGGGCTAGCGAGCACCAATTCTCATACTTTTTTTTTTTTTTTCTTTTCCTGGTATTTCCTAGACACAGGTGGCATCTTTCCAGATAGACTGTAAGCCCTTAGGGCAGGAGCTTTGTACTTTATTTCGATGATCCTATGCCTTCTCTCAATGGTTTAAAAGGAGGAGTAACCTGGGTGTCTTTGCAACCATTGTGAGATCATGTGGCCACAGATAACATAGACTAGGTATAGATAGAATAGATAGAACACAGATAGAATAGGTATTTCCCTGCCTTGAAAAAAAAAAAAAAAGCTTCAAAAATGATAAAATAACATGAAAAGAAAAAGTAAACTCCTATTCCTCCTTCAAGATACAATTCAGGCCGGGCGCTGTGGTTCATGCCTGTAATCCCAGGACTTTGGGAGGCCGAGGTGGGCAGATCACTTGAGATCAGGAGTTTGAAACCAGCCTGGCCAACAGGGTGAAACCCCCGTCTCTACAAAAATACAAAAATTAGCTGGGTGTGGTGGTGCACGCCTATAATCCCAGCTGTTCAGGAGGCTGAGACCGGAGAATCACTTGAACCCGGGAGATGGAGGTTGCAGTGAGCCGAGATCGCACCCCTGCACTCCAGCTTGAGGACAGAGTGAGACTCTGTCTCAAAAAAAAAAAAAAAAAAAAATTCAAATGTCACCTAATTTATGAAACCTTCCTCTAGGTAGCTACCGATAGATACCTAACAAACCACCTCATAATGTAGCAGCTTAATATGACAATCATTTATGTAGCTCATGATTCTGTGGGTCAGAAGTTTGGGCTGCCCTGGACAGTTCCTCTGATCTCAGAGGATCTCCCTCATGTGTTCACAGTCAATTGTCAGCCATTAAGGTAGTTCAGCTTCAGGTATGGGCTGACTGCCTGTGTGGCAACCAGGCTGGCAGAGCTTTAACTCTCTCACCTTCCAGCAAGCTAGCCTGACTTCTTAACGTGGCAGGCTCAGAAATCCAATAGAGTAGAAATAGACAAGTTCTCTTGAGGCCTAGACTTAGGATTAGCATATCATTACTACTGTACATTATGTTGGCCAAATCAATTCATATCACTAAGACTGCATCCAGGGGAAGAAACATAAACTCCACCTTTTGATTTGAAGAATTATGAAGTCATAATGCAAACTGTGAAAATAAAATAAAATCAAGAATTTTGGTCATTTTCTTCAAAAAGGTTTGTTGGGATATAATTTATATCTAGTAAAATTCACTACCTTTTCAGAAAATTGTGGTGAAAACATACATACCATAAAATTTACTATCTTAACTGGTTTTAATTGTACAGGTCAGTAGTGTTAATTCTACTTACATTCTTGTACAACAGATCTCTAGAACGTTTTTGTCTCGAAAAACTGAAATGCTATATCCATTGAACAACTCCCCATTTCCCCTCCCTCAACCCCTTCAACCACCATTCTACTTACCTCATACAAATGGAATCCTGCAGTATTTGTCTTTTTGTGACTAGCTTATTTCACTTTGCATAATGTCCTCAAGGTTCATCTAAGTTGTAGCATGTGACAAGACTTCTTTGTTTTTTAAGGCTGAATAATAGTCCATCATATGTATATACCACATTTTCTGCATCCATTCATCAGTCCATGGACATTCAGGTTGCTTCTACCTCTTGGTTGTTATGAGTAATGATGCAAAGAACATGAGTATGCAAATATGTCTTCAAGATCCTGCTTTTAATTCTTTTGGATATCTACCCAGAACTGGGATTATGAGATTATATGGTAATTATATTTTTAATTTTTAAAGGAATCGCTATACTGTTTTCCATAGCAGTTGTTCCATTCTGTGTCCCCACCAATAGTGCACCAGGGATCCAATTTCTCCATATCCTCTTCAACACTGGCTGTTTTCAGGGTTTGTTGTTGTTGCTGCTGTTGATGATGATGATGATGATGATGATGTTTTTGGATAGTGGGAATCCTAATAGGTAGGAGGTGGAAATTCACTCCCTTTAAGTACACAATTCCATAACTTTTGACAAATGCATACCTTGGTATAATAAGTGCTCCAATCACCCCAATATCTGTCACCCCACAAGTTTTCTTAAATCCCATTGTAGTAAATCTCCTCCCCCAACGAACAGCCACAGGAAATCACTAATCTGCTTTCTATCCCAATAGTTCTGATTTTTTTCAGAATGTTATATAAAGGAATCATACAGAATATAGCTTTTTAAATCTGGTTTCTTTCATTTGGCATAATTCATTTGATAAATTCATGTATTTGCATGTATGAGTAGCTTGTTCCTTTTTTGTTCCTGAAAAGTATGCCATTTTATGGACATACCACAGTTTGCTGATCTATTCACCAGTTTATTTATCTATTCACTATTTGGAATATTTTCAGTTTTGAGTGATTATGAATAAAGTCCCTTTAACTTTATTCATCTTTATAATTTAATGTTCAGAAATGCACATACATATTTTTGTGTGAGCATGTTTTTCATTTCTCTTGGGTAAATACCTGGGACTGAAATTAAGGAACTCCTAAACTTTTCTGTTGTGGTTGTGCCATTTTTTTATTCCCATCATGAACATATAAAAGTTCTGTAAGTCACCATAGTGTTTGCAGAAAAAAATTCTGACAAAACAGTTTTAGTTATCCCTCATCCTTGCTAGCTCTTGTTGTGGTCACTTTTTGTGTGTTTGTTTTTTAGTCATGCTAATAGGTGTGCAGAGAAATAAATCAGTGTGATTTTTAAATTTACATTTCCCTAATGACTAACAACATTGAGCATTTTCTCATGTTCTTTTTGCCATCCATTTATCTTCTTTGCCCATTGTTCAATTCAATTGTTTCTTATTGTTGAGTCTTAAGAGTCTTTTATGTACTTTTGTCAAAATATGTGATTTGCAACCATTTTCTCTCAATCTGTGGCTTGTCCATTTTTTTAACCCTGTCCTTTGCAGAGCAAACATTTTTAATTCAAAAGAAGTACAATTTATCCATTTTTTCCCTTAATAAATAGTGCTTCTATGTTATATATAAGGAATCTTTGCCTAACACAAGGTCATAAAGATTATTTCTTATGCTTTGTTCTAAAGGTTTCATAATTTTTATACTTAGATAACATCCTTTTTGAGTTAATTTTTTGTGTAAGGTGTCAGGTATAAGTTGAGGTTTATTTTCCTGCATGTGGATGCCCAATCATTTCAGCACCATTTTTTGAAAAGATTATCCTTTCTCCATTGAATTTTCTTTTCACCTTTGTCAAAAATTACTTGGCCACAAAAGTGAGTACATTTCTAGACTCTCTGTTGTGTTCCATTTATCTATGTGTCTGTTTTTTTTTTTTTTTTCTAAGAGACAAAGTCTTACTGTCACCCAGGCTGGAGTACAGTGGTGTTATCGAGGCTCACTGCGGAGTGATCCTCCCACCTCAGCCTCCCAAGTAACTGGCCTGCAGGCACGCACCACTATGCCTGGCTAATTTTTGTAAAGACAGGATCTCTTTATGTTGTCCACACTGGTCTCAAACTCCTGGCCTCAAGGTGATTCTGCTGCCTCGGCCTCCCAAAGTGCTTGGATTAAAGGCATGAGCCACAGCACCAGGCCTATGTGTCTATTCTTTTGTGAATACTATACTGTCTTGGGTACTATAACGTTTTTGTGTTTTTGTTTTTGTTTTTGTTTTTTTGAGATGGAGTCTTGCTCTGTCACCCAGGCTAGAGTACAGTGGTGTGATCTTGGCTCACTGCAACCTCCAGCTCCCAGGCTTAAGTGATTCTCCTGCCTCAGCCTCCCAAGTAGCTGGGATTACAGGCGTGTGCCATCATGCCTGGCTAATTTTTCTATTTTTAGCAGACACGGGGTTTCACCATGTTGGCCAGGCTGGTTTCAAACTCCTGACCTCAAATGATCCACCCACGTTGGCCTCCCAAAGTGCTGGGATTACAGGTGTCAGCCACCGTGCCCAGCCAGTTACTATAACTGTTACAGTAGGTATTGAAACCAGGTAATAAGAAGTCCTTTAACTTTGTTCAATTTCAAACTGTTTTTGGTTGTTGTCGTTCTCTTGCATTCTTTTGCTTGCTTTGGACTTACTTTGCTCTTTATTTTCTAATTTTTTAAGATACAAACTTATATCACTAATTTGAGACCTTTATTTTCTGTAAAACATATTTATGTAATGATACAAATTCTCCTCTAAGCACTGCTTTAGTTTCACCCTACAAATTTTGATACGTTGAACTTTCATTTTTGTTTAATTCAAAATTAAATCTAGTTTCCCTTTAACCCATGAATTATTTAGAAATGTGTGTTATTTAGTTTCCAAAATCTGAGTGGATTTTTCAGATACCTTTCGGTAAATAATTTTTCTTTTCTTTTTTTTTTTTTGAGATGGAGTCTGGCTCTGTCGCCAAGGCTGGAGTGCAGTGGTACAACCTTGGCTCACTGCAACCTCCACCTCCCAGGTTCAAGCAATGCTCTGCCTCAGCCTCCCAAGTAGCTGGGATTACAGGTGTGCATACCATGTGTGTTTGTGTTGCTAAAAGGAATATCTGAGACTGGGCAATCTATGAAGAAAAGAGGTTTAAATTTGGGCTCATGGTTCTGTAGACTGTACAGGAAGCATGCTGGCATTTGCTTCTGGTGAGGGTCTCAGGAAGCTTGCAATCATGGCAGAAGGCAAGGGCGAGCCAACGTGTCACACAGTGAGCTAGATAGCAAAGAGAGAGAGGTGGATGTGCCAGTCTCCTTTAAACAACCAGATCTTGCATGAACTCATTATTGCACGGAGGGCACCAAGCCATTCATGAAGGATCTGTCCCACGACCAAAACATCTTGCAGCAGGGGATTACATTTCAACATGAGATTTGGAGAGGACAAATATCTAAACTCTATCATTCCACTGCTGGTCTCTCAAATCTCATGTCCTTCTCACATTGCAAAATACAATCATCCTTTCCCAATAGTCCTCAAAAGTCTTAACTCATTTCAGCATTAACTCAAAAGTCCAAATCTCATCTGAGACTCAAGGCACTTTCCTTCCACCTATGAGCCTGTAAAATCAAAACCAAGTTATTTACTTCCAAGATGGTGGTATAGGCATAGTGCAAATGTTTCCATTCCAAAAGGTAAACATAGACCAACAGAATGAGCAACAGGCCCCACACATGTCTGAAACCCGGCAGGGCAAACATTAAACCTTAAAGCTCCAACATGATTTCCTGTGATTCCAAGTCCTGCATCCAGGGCACACTGGTGCAAGGAATGGTCTCCCAAGGCCTTGGGCATCTCTACCCCTGTGGTTTGTAGGCTGTGGCTGCTCTCACAGGTTGGAGTTGAAGGTCTGAAGCATTTCCAGGCTCAGGGTGCAAGCTACTGATGGCTCTACTATTCTGGGGTCTGGAGGGTGATGGTCCTGTTCCCACAGCTCCACTGGGCAGTGTCCCAGTGGGGAGTCTGTGTGGGGGATTTAACCCTACATTTCCCCTTGGTGCTTCCCTAGTAAAGGCTCTCTGTGGGGACGCTGCCCCTGCAGCAGGCTTCTTCCTGGACATCCAGGCATTCCTATACATTCTTTGAAATCTAGGTGGGAGCTGCCAAGCTTCCTTCACTCTTGCGTTTCATATATCTGCAGGTTTAACACCACATGGAAGTCACTAAGGCTTACAGCTTGCACCCTCTGAAGCCACAGTTTGAGCTGTACCTGTAACCCTTTGAGTTCTGGCTGGAGTCAGAGCATCCAGGATACAGGGAACAGAGTCCCAACGCCTTACGGGGCAGTAGCTTCCTGGGATTGACCTTTGAAACCATTCTTCCATTCTAGGCCTCTGGGTCTGTGATGGGAGGGACTTCCCTGAAGCTTTCTGAAATGTTTTTGAGGTCTTTTTCCCAATGTCTTAACTATTAGCACTTGGCTCTCTTTTAGTCATGCAAATATCTCTGGCAAGAGGTTGCTCCAAAGCCCTCTTGAATTCCTCAGCTGAAAATCCTCTTTCCTTTTCTACTACATGGCCAGGCTGCAAATTTTCCAAACTTTTATGCTCTGCTTCCTGTTTAAATATAAATTCCAACTTTAAGTCATTTCTTTGCTCCCATATCTGATCACAGCTATTAGAAGTAGCCATACCACTTCTTGAACATTTAGTTGCTTAGAAATACTTTGTCAGATATCCTAGGTCATCACTCTCAAGTTCAACCTTCCACGGACCCTGAGGGCATGGACACAGTGCAGCCAAGTTCTTTTCTAGGGCATAACATGGGTGATCTTCAATCTAATTCCCAATAACTTCCTCATTTCTATCTGAGACTTCATTAACCTGTTCTTCATATTTCTATTGGCATTTTAGTCACAACTTAAGTCTCTAAGAAGGTCCAAAATTCCTTCATTTTCCTATCTTCTTCTGAGTTCTTTGACTTCTAACATCTGCATATTACCCATTTCCAAAGCTGCTTCCACATTTTCAGTTATCTTTACAACACCTCATTCCTTAGTATCAATTTCCTGTGTTAGTCCATTTGCATTGCTATAAGGCAATATCTGAGACTGCGTAATATGTAAAGAAAAGAGATTTAAATTTCGGCTCATGGTTCTTTGAGCTGTGCAGGCAGTGTGGTGCCAGCATCCACTTCTGGTGAGGGCCTCAGGAAACTTACAATCATAGCAGAAGGCAAAGCAAGAGTCAGTTGTGTCACATGGTGAGAGAGGGAGAGGGAGGAGGAGAGAGAGGTGGAGATGCTAGTCTCTTTTAAACAATAAGATCTCGTACTCATTACCACAAGGAGGGCACCAAGCCATTCATCAGGGAGCTGCCCCCATGACCCAACACCTCCCACTAGGCCCACCCTCCAACATTGAGGATACATTTCTACACAGGCTTTGGAGGTGACAAACACTCAAACTATATGACCATGTAAGGGGAAACGTAAGCAATTGAGCAACGATGAAATAAGAGTGAGAAAGGGTGTGGGCCAGAGACAAGGTGCTTTATACAAACTAGGTCTAGACTTGGTGTTCCCTACCAAGGTCTGTAACAATGAGAAATAAAAGGTTTTTTTGTTTTTTGAGACAGAGTCTCGCTCTGTCACCCAGGCTGGAGTGCAGTGGTGCGATCTCAGTTCACTGCAAGCTCCGCCTCCCGGGTTCACACCATTCTCCTGCCTCAGCCTCCTGAGTAGCTGGGACTACAGGCACCCGCCACCATGCCCGGCTATTTTTTAGTATTTTTAGTAGAGACGGGGTTTCACTGTGTTAGCCAGGATGGTCTTGATCTCCTGACCTTGTGATCCGCCTGCCTCAGCCTCCCAAAGTGCTGGGATTACAGGTGTGAGCCACCGCACCCAGCCGAAATAAAAGGTTTTAAATCAAGGAGTGTCATGATCAAATTTCTACTTTAGGAAGATTAGCCTGAGAGCAATAATATGTTAAATTGGTAGAGATTAAAGCCAGGAAAACATATGATAGATGATTATTGCAATTTGGCATTTAAAGATCATGAAAGTCTGAAATAAGGCTATAGCAGCATCAGAGATGGAGAGAGCTACAAATGTTAAAGTGATGAAAATATTAATTTTAATGACTGTTAGAGGTGGCACAGAGGGAGGAGACTAGCACAAGTTCAAGGTTGCTGTTTTGTATAATTTGAGAAAACATCTAGCATAATTCCTGATAATGATAGCTGTTAACATTATCATCATCGACTACAACTCACACATTTCACAGGTTAAAAAGCATCAACAACCTGTGGCCCCCATAGAAAAAGTGGAATCATACTCCTACTGGAGAAGCTACCATGCAATAACTGTTTGCCCGTCTCTCTCTCTCATTGTTAAACTGTGGACTCGCCAAGGGCAGGAATCCTGTCATATTTATCTCTGCATCTCCAGCAGCTACTTTTATAAATGTTTGTTGATTTGAAACATAAAATACAGAGCTTATCAATGCTATTTAGTAGCCATTCCTGTTTGAAGAACTTTATTTTGATATCTTGGAAAACCACATAAAGGCAGCTCAGTTAGTTCCTACTTAAGGAGGACTTGTTCAATTCAGTGCTGTTAGCACTGATGGCTTAGAACTGAAAAGCTCTCTGAATAGAGACTGTGTTTTACACATAAGATTTACAATATCCCTGTGCATGTGTTCATAAATGACATTCAAGATATCCTGCCAGACCAGTCAGGAATACGGGCATGTTACTGTATAATAACAAAACACTCCTCTGACTTCTAAACACCACTCACAAAACCGCTAGAAACTCAGGTCCAAATCATTCCCTTTTGATTCCCTGAGGATAAAGTAATAGCTGCTGAATTCCAGAACACATGGAAGTCCCCCACCCTTTGTGACTCAAGGCCTCCTCATCAGCTCTGCATTGTGACTGCTGACATGGCTGTAGTCCCATACAGAAGCCATCCTGCCAGACTCTCCAGCTTTGTCTGGAGTGGCCCTCCCTGTGCCCTCTGCACTCTATGCACCATAGCCTCCTCACTGTTCCTGGAACATTCCAAGCCCACAGCCCATGAACTCTTCCCCCTAAACCTCCAAGGGACTTTGGAATAGGTTCTCCTTTGACTTGAAAGCTCTTTCGGTTACTCACTTCAGTGAAGTGGGTAAGAGACGGAGAACAAAATTAACCTGGAAAGAATGTTAGATTGTGCGTACCGTCTTTTCACCCACAGCCTCCCTCTGAGATAGCAATCAGCCCTTCTCAGATATAGAAACAAACAAACAAACAAAAACAATTGTAATGAGGAATTTCACAAAGACAACTTAAAATAGAAACTTTCTTTTAAAGTAAGGAGCTATTTTTTTCTCTTGCATTTGGCAAAATACTCTAAGTTAGAGGCATGGAATCTATGCTGTACTTTTTTTTTTACACTGGAAAGTCCATATTGGAGTTGACCTCTAAAACTGGCATCCCAGTTCTCATTAAGTTAATGGTGTTAATTATTGATAATCTTCTGTCCTTCAACCTGGATTAATCTAGCTTAAATAAGGACGATCTGCAAGCAGGAAAAACTTATTTAATTACATGTATGTGTTTAGTTTAAAATATAGATACATATTAATACCACCTACACACCCATGCACAATATATAAACACATAGACAAACAATTCATGCTATGGCAGAATTAGCCAACCTGGCCTGTCTATAAGTCAATCAAAATGGGGTCTCTCCAAGTATAGTACAGAATATTGTTAGGAGATCAGGCCTTGGAATCAGAAAAGCAAATACAAATGCCTAAGTTCACCATTTCATTCCTGGCATGTTACACCAGAGATTTAAGCCTCAGCTTCCTCACCTCTAATGGTATTTTGAAAGTACTTACCTCACATTTGAGATAGTATGTGTACAATGTTTAGCAAAGTGCGTGGGATACAGTATGTAAAAAATAAATATTACTATGTATTATTATTGTTAAAGCTTTAAAAATGAAGTTAATAGCCATCACTTGTATGAAGCTTATAAAAATGTCCCAGTGATTAATTTAAAAGATGAAAACAATACAAGATATGTTCATATAACTTTAAGTGATCACAAGAAAGACAAACCATTATAAATAATACAAGGATGCTTCTGTGTTCATTTCTCTCCAAAAGTAACATTTCACTCAAGTGTGACTTATGCCTTGATTACCCCTTTCAGAAAAACGAAACGTGTTAAACCTTATTCTCCTTAAAAAAAAAAAATTCAAATAAAAAAATTCAACTTCACAGTGCAGATAGAAATGAAAATAAACTTCTAGTTTAGAGAGAATGAATTAATCATATGCACTAGCTACTTCTCTTTCTCAAAATTCATTAAAATGAAGTCCATGAAATTTTTAAGGACATAAGACCAACAAGACAAAGAAAATGAAACAGAAGACAGAAACCACAATATTTTGGAAGCTAGAAATTGTTAGACCAGAGTTAACTAATACAGCAGACACAGAAATGGTACTAAGTGATTGGTGGGGGAAAAGCAATCTACACTGCAGAACCTCTAAAAGAGCAATGAATTAGTGTCTACTTGTACATTTGGAATTGGGGATAAGGTGATATTAAAATTAAGAGGAGTAGTTGAAAGTATGTTTAAGGCCAGGTGTGGTGGCTCACGCCTGTAATCCCAGCACTTTGGGAGGCCAAGGCGGGCGGATCATGAGGTTAAGAGATCGAGACCATCCTGGCCAACATGGTGAAACTCCGTCTCTACTAAAAATAGAAAAATTAGCTGGACGTGGTGGCATGCGCCTGTAGTCCCAGCTATTCGGGAGGCTGAGGCAGGAGAATCATTTGAACCTGGGAGGTGGAGGTTGCAGTGGGCGGAGATCGCACCACTGCACTCCAGCCTGGCAACAGAAGGAGACTCCATCTCAAAATAAATAAATAAATAAAAATAAAGTATGTTTTTAAAAAAACAGGCAAAATGTGATACCAGTTCATTTATACTAGAGTGGCTATAATGAAAAAGATAGTAACAAATCTTATATAGGATGTGGAGCAATGGAGACCTCATATGCTGCTGGTGAGAACGGAAATGGTACAGCCACTTTGGAGACCAATAGTTCCTCAAATGATTAAGCACAGTGTTAGCGTATGATTGAGCAATTCTACTCCTAGGTATATACCTAAGAGAAATGAAAACGTGTCCAAACAAAAATTTATTCAGTACATGATTTTTCAAAGCAGAATTATTCATAATAGACAAAAAGAAGCTATACTCTCAAGCCATCAAATAATGAATGAATATATAAAATATGGTATATCCATACAATGGAGTATTTTTCGGCAATAAAAAAATGAAGGACTGATTCATTCTATAACACACATGGAAACAGAGGCTAAGAGAAAGAACCCAGTCAGAAAAAACTGCCTAGTGTATGATTCCATTGCTATGAACTGTCCAGACTAGGAAAATCCATAGAACCAGAGAGGAGAGTAGTGGTTGCCTAGTCTGGGGTGGGGTGGAGGTGGGGAGTCAGTGAAGGATGGGGGCACTGGTTGTGAAGGATGACTTCTAAAGGGCATGTGGTTTCTTCTTGGGATGATGAAAATGTTCCAAAATTGATATAATGGTTGCACAACTCTGACTAAATATACAAAAACCATTAAATTATACACACTTTTTCAGATGAGGTCTTGTATTGCTGAGTAGGCTGTTTTTGAACTCCTGGGCTCAAGTGATCCTCTTGCCTCAGACTCCCAAGTAGCTGGGATTTCAGGTGTGCAACACCATGCCCAGCTGAATTTTATACTTTAAATGGGTAAACTGTGTGCTATGTGAATGATATTTCAATCAAGCTGTTCAAGAAGAGTGGGGGTCTTTTCTTTGGAGGGGGTAAAAGAGAGGTTCACTGGTCCACAGAGCAGGAGCAATAAGATTGGGCTGATTTAAACCTTGGGTCTTTGTCCCTCCCAGAAAACTGTCAAAAGTGTACCCTCTAGAGAGATCTGTGGATCTCTGGGGAACCTGACCAGCCCAAGTGAATAAATCTGAAGATGTTAACATGTGTTCAACAAAGTCATTCCTCTAGTTTTGCTACTGTGGTGCTCACAGTCAACAAATTGAACTCATGCTCAGTCAGCTTTTTGGTGCCCCACGCTTAAAGGGACAGCCAAGACAACCATATTTTTAAAGTGAAGCCTCTAAAGCAGAGGTTCACAAAAATAGCCAGAAGAAAAGCAACCTGGAGGAAGCAGAGACTACTAAGAAGAAGGAAATAACAAAAATTTTTAAAGGACTAATATTAACATCAGAAATATATGACCTGTTGCATGCATGAAATAAGAACAGGATGTTATTCTTAAAATATTCAAATACATTCATACAATAGGATACTAATACATGATAAAAAGGATGAGCTATCAAGCTATGCACAGATATGCATTAATTTTAACTGCATATTGCTAAATGCAAAAAGTCAGACTGAAAAGGTCACATCCTGAATCCTCCAATTATATGACATTCTGGAAAAGGCAAAACCATAGCAATAGTAAAAAAGACCAGTGGTTGCCAGGGATCTGAGGAGAGTGCTAAATAAGTAGACCACAGCAGATTTTCAGGACAGTGATACTATTCTGTATGATACTGTAATGACAGATGCACAACATTAAAACATTATGCATTTGTCGACTTAAAAAGAGTAAATCTTAACGCAAAATTTAAAAATGATATAAAAGGCTAGAGGATCTCAGGACGGAATACAGAATGTGACAAAACAATCTAACTGTATTACAAATGCATGAAACAACCTCACTGAAGCGGGTGGGGAGAAAAAAAAGGAGATGCCTCACTGGTTTTAAATCCCAGCATTCCAAACACTTAGCCGTGAAATTCTATTAATATTAGTGAAGTTAGCAAACTCTTTCATGTGACATCTCCAAGTAGATACTGAAATACTCAAAAAATGACAGTGCTAGTTACAAAATAGCACAAGAAAAACTTGCTTTCTAGATAGAGTATCCCTAATCTTGAGAACAAGTTAAGCAGTCCATTTTTTAAAATAATTTTCAGAAATTACCTGTTTATAAACAATAAAGAAAAACAGACATTTATGCCACAACACAGGTCAGGCACTTGCACATATGTTATCTCATTCAATCTTCCTCAACTTTGAAAGATAGCAATTTCTATTTCCATTTTACAAAAAAAAAATGTACATAAATAATGTCCAAGATCACAGAATATGTGGTAGATTTTCAGTGAGTGTTTACTGGAAATGAATAAAATAATAAATAATTTAAATACAAGTCATATATGTGAAACAAAGAGTATGTTATAAGGTCGGGCGTGATGGCTCACACCTGTAATCCCAGCACTTTGGGAGGCCAAGGCAGGCGGATCATGAGGTCAGGAGATCGAGATCCTGGCTAATGTGGTGAAACCCCGTCTCTACTAAAAATACAAAAAATTAGCTGGGCATGGTGGCAGGCACCTGTAGTCCCAGCTACTCGGGAGACTGAAGCAGGAGAATGGCGTGAACCCGGGAGGCAGAGCTTGCAGTGAGCCGAGATCGCACCACTGCACTCCAGCCTAGGCAACAGAACAATACTCAGTCTCAAAAAAAAAAAAAAAAGCCGGGCATGGTGGCTCATGCCTGTAATCCCAGCACTTTGGGAGGCCAAGGCGGGTGGATCACCTGAGGTCGGGAGTTTGAGACCAGCCTGACCAACATGGAGAAACCCTGTCTCTACTAAAAACTACAAAATTAGCCGGGCATGGTGGCACATGCCTGTAATCCCAGCTACTAGGGAGGCTGAGACAGGAGATACGCTTGAACCTGGGAGGTGGAGGTTGCGGTGAGCCGAGATCGTGCCATTGCACTCCAGCCTGGGCAACAAGAGCGAAACTCCGTCTCAAAAAAAAAAAAAAAAAAGTATCTTGTACGTCGCTGAGCATGGAAATACAAAAGGTCATAATGAATTTAAATATTACTTATTTAGAAAGTTCAGTTATTGTTCAATGTTCACTGAAATTTTCATAAGAGGTTTCAGTGAGGGGAAAATATTTGATTTGGCCTTTGAAGTGTGGATAGAATATAAATAAATGGATGGTAGGGAGAAAGTTGAGGTGGAGGCAGCTACAGGCAAGTCATGGGTGGGCAAGAACATGGCTGCATGGAGTGAAGTGTATTAAAACACTTTCCTAGGAGTCTTTCAACTCTCTTTGTTTCCCCACATTAGGTAGATGCTCTGCAATCAGTGTCTGCTAATGTTATGGCTCTTGTTAATATTTAACTTTCTTCGATATAGTAACAAATATGGAAACATCATCAGGTAAATCATTAAGTCAAAGAATGTAAGAACTAGGAGACCTTTAACATTTCCCAGGGCAACACATATGGTAAATGGCAGACTTGGGTGTGAACAGATATTTCTGGTTTCCATGTTCTTTATTCTTTCTACCTACAAGGTTTGATTCCTCATTTACAAATGAGGAATGAAGTGTGGAAAACTTATATTACATAGGTTTGTTGCTGCTGTTGTTGTTTTGGTTTTGAGACAGGGTCTAGCTCTGTTGCCCAGGCTGGAGTGCAGTGGCTCAATCTTGGCTCACTGCAAACTCCACCTCCTGGGCTCAAGCAATCCTCCTACCTCAGCCTCCTGAGGTTCTGGGACTGGAGGTGCACGCCACCACACTCCGGCTAATTTTTGTAATTTTTGTAGAGATGGGGTTTCACCACATTATCCATACTGGTCTCTTACTCCCGGGCTCAAGCGATCCACCCACCTCTGCCTCCCAAAGTGCTGGGACTACAGGCATGAGTCACCGCGCCCAGCCCATAAATTAAAGAGCAAATTCAGTCAGGATTTTGCATTCCAGTTTTTCTGGGAACACAGAATAACTGAATATATAATATAAATAGAACACAGATACCAGGCTCTGTCACACAGAAACAGAAGTCAGAAGCAGAGGAGTAGGTTAGGGAGGAAGATGAATCTATTTGGTTTGTGTAGAATTTGAGTTTCTGCTAGATAAGCTTTGGATTTCCAGAGCACCCTTCTCAGAAGATTCTTCAAATTATGGGGAAACCACTTGGAGTTCTGGCAGAAATAATAAACTATTCGTAGATGTGTCTGTTTATTCTAATTCCAAAGATTCCTTTTCTCCTCCAGTTAAGTGACCAAGTTGTGAATCGGCCTTTTGACAGTTAGGTATTATGTGTGTGTGCATTTTCTTAGCTTGATAGTTTAAATTACCCTGTAATCATTTGCCTCTTTGAAGGTTTAGGCTGAAAAGAAGAGATACCGCACTTCTTAGTCACTCCCATGCTGGAAGATATGCCTGGTCTCTACCTTCACCCACTTCTCTTCATTTCAGTGGAAACCTGATAAAGACCAGGCCCGCTGCTTGTCTAAACCTAGAGCTGATGAGAAAAGACAATCCCAACGTTACTGTAAAAGAATATTCTGTGTCCTGCCCCTGACTTTCCCCAGGAATTGAGGGAGAATCTCTCTTCCTTTTCATGAACACATTGCCCACTTAATTTGAGTTAGGTTTTTTTAAAAAATAAAATAAAATAGAGTTTCTGCAGTCCTTTAAAAAGATGACAAATTTCTTAAAACAATAAATATTTGCCAGATTGCTCTTGTCTTAAGCATAATTGTGATTCAAGAAATAAGAAAATACAACTGATAAGAAACTCAGATAATATTCTCATTGCCTAAGTTTCTCGATGGTTGAGAAAGAAAGCTAATAATACTTAGACAGATTTATGTTTAAAAATGTATTTCCATGTTTAATGAAACATATGGGAGAGTTTTGTTCTTAAAATAATTTAAAATTTCATCGGTATTTTGTTTCAAATTTCATTTTCATGGTGTTCTTTAAATTAGTTCATTTGGTCATGGATTAATCAGACTTTTTTCCTGCTGATCTGAAGGCTAGAGGTTTCACAGTTTTAAGCCTTTTGCATTTTGAATAGTTTCCTTTTAGCCAATTTGTTTTTCTTTTTTGTTTGTTTTTTTGTTTGTTTTTTGAGACGTAGTCTTGCACTGTCACCCAAGCTGGAGTGCAGTGGTGCGATCTCGGTTCACTGCAACCTCTGCCTCCCGGGTTCAAGCGATTCTCCTGCCTCAGCCTCCTGAGTAGCTGGGATTACAGGTGCCGCCACCAGGCCTGGCTAATTTTTGCATTTTTAGTAGAGATGCGGTTTCACCCTGTTGGTCAGGCTGGTCTCAAACTCCTGACCTCATGATCCGCCTGCCTTGGCCTCCCAAAGTGTTGGGATTACAGGCGTGAGCTACTGCACCCAGGCCAATTTTTACTTTTCTACCACATTTTTAAAGTAAATATGCAGATCAAGTATGTTAATATTTTTACTTATTTTATATCTACCATGTACAGAACTAATATTTCTTAACAGAAATTACTAATGAAGAAATTTTAAAAAACTCACTAGCCTCTCTTAGTGTTCTTATTAACAGGAATGGCCTGATAAATATGTTTTATGAAGTACTTTTTTCATTCCAACTTGTAAATCATGGTATTTTATTCTGCTCCCTATAAAGATGTACTGTAAAAGTAGTGAATTGAGCAATTAACTCTGCTAAGACTTCTTACGTACTTGTTTAAGGACTTGATAGCATCATCGGTATATCACAAAAAGTCCTTGTTCTTGGAACTCTCTCCCCTTCCTCCACTCCCTACCACAGAAAAGTAGTGAAAAATGTTTAAGTGGTATTTATCAGCATGCTGCACACCACAAAGCATTTAGCCAAAAAGAAAAAGCAGCCAATGAGCTTGGAAGGAAAAGTGTGTAACAGCCAAACAATTGTGTATTACTAAGATGATCAGACATCCTGTGTTAGGACAGCACTATTATGGAAAGGAAAGTCACTATTGATGAAAGTGAACTTGGAAAGATTTCTATTTCCGTATTCTTTCTTCTTCAAGCCTCCTGCCCCTGCTCCAATCCCCTACCAAATTCCACTTTCTAATAACAGTAATTTTAAAGGAGGGCATATCCCAATGGATTGCTTCTTTCTTTAGAACTCCCTTACCAGAAATTTATTGTTTTCTCTTTTTTAAAAGATGTTACATTTATTGCTACATAACTGTTGTACACAAGTGACATTTTCTATAAAAGTGACCTAAAGTGTTTTTATATTTCCTGCTGTTAATGGAAAAGATTCATCAACATCTATTAAAATGTAAAATGCACATGTCCTCCTCCAACCTAGTAATCCTACTCCTGTGAATCTATTCCAAAGAAGTAAACACATCACTAGATAAAGACATATAAGGATATTTATTGTAGCAGTGTCTACATTGCCAAAAAATGGAAACAAAATCAACAATTGAGGGATTGCTGAATAGATAATGCTACCTCTAATCATGGAATATTGTGCTGCCATCAAAAATAGGAATTCAAGTTATACCCAAATGATTTGGATGTATTTCCCCAAGGTAATGTTGGGTGAGAAAAGCAACCTGCTTTATAATATGACCCCATCTTTAAAATTAATTATTTTTAAAACCCTGTATTTGCAATATATGTAAGTATATGTATGAATAATTCTGCATAGAATTACATAAATCAAGAGAAAAAATGTAAGGATACATACTAGGCTGTAACAGGAATTATCATGGGAATGGGATGTAAGGAGGTTGAAGAGGGGAGAGAGGAGATGAGATTTTTAAAAATTCACTATGAAAGCAGGTATATAATCACATTTATTTATTATCTAAAATTATATACAAAGTCTTAATAAAGATATGAACATTTTTAAAAACAAAAGGCTTAGGCAACAATACCTGAAATTTGTCCAAGTCTACAATAATTATCAATGGAAGCTAGAAATCAGAATAGGAAGTACATCATCTGAGGTTATTTGTTCTTATAGTGAAAAGGCATTCCTTAATACATTATAGCCATAATGCAATGTTTAAATGCCGTTAAAATTTAAAATTGATGCATTGCCATTATATAATTTCTGAGAATATATAATAACTTCCATTTAATAACACTAACTGCTACCATTTTTGAACACTTTGGTGTTGGGTACTGTGGAGATGCTTTAACACATTAGGTCATTTAATCTCTATGGCATGCTATGAGAGAGACATTATTTTTCTTACTTTGCAGTTGTTGAAATTGAGAATTAGAGAAGGTAGGTGATCTAAGGTTATCCAGCTAACAAGTAGAAGACCCAGGGTTAAAGCCCGATTGGTCTGACTCCAGAATCCATGCAATTAGCCACTATTCTACTCTCCCATTGTTCTGAAATCCAGATTTCCTCTGTTTTGTAACCTTTTCTTCTCTTGCAAAGGTTGTTGTGTGATATCTCAATCCTCATAGCTGAGGTAAGCCTGACTGTGGGACTTATACGATGTGCAGTATATCTAGAAAGAAGGAAACCCCATTAAAAAACCTCTATGACATGTGCTACTTAACTGTTTTGATCACTCTCAGAATCAGAATCTTGCCTATCTACCACTGGGTATAAGTTTCTTAAGTTAGAATTTTATCACAGTAACAAAAATAATCATTTATTTACTCAACAAATATTTGTTGAATACCCGCCATGTGCAAAGCATTATTCTAGGGACTGTTGGGAATGATAGGTTCATCCTCCATTATATTCCAAAATATACTACAAACTATACAGAATTTATAGTAAGGTTATTGTTTAATTTTAACAAAACCTTAGTGCTACTATCTAATTTGTGTTTAAATATCACCTTGATTAAAAATTTCAAATAACAAATAATATCTTATATTAGGTTGGTAAAAAAGTAACTGTTGTTTTTGCCATTAAAAGTAATTGCAAGAATCCCTTTAAATTTCTACAAAATGAAAAGATGAGGCTTAGACTAAGAGAAGATATCTGCAAAATAAAACTTCCAAAAGACAAATAATACAATAGAAAATGGGCAATAGATATGAAGAAGGTAATTCATAAAAGAAAGTCCAATTGCCATATGATGTCATTAGTTATCAGAGAAATCCCATTAAAGCAATAATTAGGAAAAATTTAAAGTTTGAAAATACTGAATCCAGGATTCATAGCTGGTGAGAGTGTAAGTCAGCACAACCTCTTTGGGAAGATCTAATTGAAAATGTGCATTCCTTATGATCTTGCAATTCTATATCTAGGTAATGAAAGTTGTATACATGTGCTCAAAAAGTCACCAGTGAGCTCAATGGGGCACTGTAGTAGAGAAAAACATAAAGCAACTAAATATCAATCTGTATGAAAATTGAAATAATAATGAGGTATTCACACAGTGGAACACAATACACAGTAATTAAAATGAAAAAAACAGGATCTATAAGAATCAACAGGGATAGCCTTCAATTAAGTAATGTTCAATGGAATAAAGAAGGTAGAGAATGATACCATTTATGTAATTTTTTAAGGATATAAAACGATTCCATATTTCACTTATAAACACATATATATAATAAAAGTATAAAAACAGCCTGGAAGGATAAACACCAAATTTAAGGTGGTGATTAATTCTAGACTATGGGAATGAGGAGGAGAATAAAAAGGACATCACTGTATTTGTAAAGTCCATTTCTGTTATCATATTTGTAATACCACTCATATGTAAACACAAATTATTAACAATTTGTAAACTCTAGGTAGTGAAAACACTGATGTTTGTTGTAAAATTATTTGTATTTACTGAACTTCAATATTCTTTAATAAAATCAAAGGTATTACTGTGACTGCTCTTGAAAATGGATTGCAGAGAGGTGAGAGGTCAATTCAGGTCCAAGTATAACATGATGGTGGCTTGAACTAGCATTATAATAATGGAAATGGAAAAAAATGGACTGATCAAGTGATTTTCTGTAGGTAAAATTTTAGAAGATGCTGATGAATGGAATGTAAAGGGTAAAGGAGAGAAAGGAATGAAGGATATCTCTGAATTCTAAATCATTTTTTGTATACAGATTTATTTTCTGCTTGGAGTCTGATCTTGTAAATAGTTCCTCAGTTGAGTAAAAACACGGATAGTATGAAATTACCTGTATAGTTCCATTAAATGTCATTCAAAAAAAGTCACTTGGAACAATTACTGGTTAATAACTTCAGGCATAAATATAAGAAAATTATACTTCCACATCTTGTTGAAAAGTGCTTTATCCACAAGTAATGCAAAGGGAACATACTAACAGGGCTTGGGTATTACTGGCCATATTTCTAGTTAACCATGCTTTTCTACTCCCCAGAGTTCAACCTTCTTTTCTGTTTGGCCAGAACATGGCATGTAGGCTAGAGGTGGATCACAGGGACAGAGGCTGGAGAATGGCAGTAATATTCATTTATGCCTTCTTTAGAAAGTGATTGTGAGAAACACATTCACCCGTCCAAACTCAAACAATGGACTTGGAGACACAAAGAACAGTGAAAGCAAGACTTTGCATAGCGGTCTTGCAAGATTGGGTGTCTGGTAGGCAGGCACACCCAGGGCAGTTACAGCAGGTAATTTATCTCCTAGCATGTAAGTCCCTCCCCCAGTTCCTCACTGGTCGAGTACTATCAGGTTACAATCTTTCCAGACAAAGCCTAAGTTTTATTATGCCCCTTACAAGGTTATACCCCCCACCCCCTTCCCCGCTTAAGTTTTGATTTCCCAATAACGGAACTTTCTTCCCTTTTATGGGCTGACCCCTCCTTTACAGTCTCTTCGCTTATCGTGACTTTCCAGGTGCATGAGCTGTGTGGTTTTTTACATCTTAGGCTGGCTGCCAGTACTTAGATTTATCATGCCTTGAAAATGGATCATTTAAAATGTTTTTTTCACAGTGATTATCCCATAAAATTTGAGAAAATTGATGTGAAATGAAATGGCAGGCCTTAAGGAACTCCTGGAGGTTTTACCTGAATACCCGAGGAAAAAACATTTTACAGTAGTTCATGAACCTGGAAGTTGGATTTATGAAGGGACACTTGATTTAGTTTTCCAGAATCAGCTAGTATTTGCATTTCCCACAGAAAATATATATTTATATAAAATTGTGTAATGTATTTATTTCCCATGTCTCCCATTAGAATGTAAATTCCAACTGGGTGGGAATTTTTATTGGTCTTGGTCACTTCTTTTCTTTTTTGAGACGGAGTTTCACTCAGTCGCCCAAGCTGGAATGCAATGGCACGATCTCGGCTCACTGCCACCTCCACCTCCCATATTCAAGTGATTCTCCTGCCTCAGCCTTCCAGGTAGCTGGAATTACAGGCACCCGTCATCATGCCCGGCTAATTTTTGTATTTTTAGTAGACACGGGGTTTCACCATGTTGGCCAGGCTGGTCTGAACTCCTGACCTCAGGTGACCCACCACCTCGGCCTTCCAAAGTGCTAGGATTACAGGCGTGAGCCACAGCACCCGGCTGTGGTCACTTCTTTATTCAATAAGTTTTACTTAAATGAATTTGATAAATGGAAAGTTTTACTTGCTGATAGGTTGTCTTTATAGTATAAATATATTTTGTTTTAACCATATGATGAACTTTACATCGTTAGTGCTTCCTGTTATTGGCAATAGGATTATGATAAGTATGAGGATGAGAACTATAGCTGGTGAAAAAAAAAATAACTGCAGAGGGTTGAGGCATATGTTGCATTCATGCTCTGCAATGCTTGCTGTATTAGTTTTGTATCGCTGCTGTGATAAAATGCCACACATTCCGTGACTTAAAGCAGCACAAATTTATTATTTGACAGGTCTGGAAGTCAGAAGTCTGAAATGTGTCTTAGGGTAAAATCCATCTAGAGGCTCTAGGGAAAAATCTGTTTCCTGGCCTGTTTCAGCTTTTAGAGACTGCTGCAATTCTTGGCTCACGCCCCCTTTCTCCATCTTCAAAGAGCATCACTGCAACCTCCGCTTCTGTTGGCATAGCTCCTCTCTCTGACTCTGGCCCCTTGTCTCCCTCTTATAAGGATATCTGTAATTATATTTTGCCAATCTGGATAATCCAGAATAATCTCTCCATCTCAAGATCCTTACGTTAATCACATTTGTAGTCTGTCTTGCCATGAAAGGTAACATATTTACAAGTTCTAAGGATTTGGATATGAACATTTTTTGAAGGGAGAAATGTTCACATCCAAATCCTTAGAACCTGCAAATATGTTATCTTCCATGGCTATCCTGGTCTACCACCGCCATTTAGAAATCTCACTTACATTGAAATTTCCACTCTTTGCTCATCCACTACTGTTGCTTCAATGGCAAAAATGCTGAAAAATTCTGAAAATTTAGAGGCACACAGCAGGGTTTCGCCCTGAATCAAAAAAATTCATTCCTATCTCGGCTGAGAAGTTCCTCATTATCTTGATAATAAATGTGAGGAAGGGAGAACATTATGTCTTTTATCAACTATTTTAAAAGATTGAAATATAAGTTATAAACAATAATTGTCAAGTTGTAAGGCAGTTTTGCACCTCACCTGGCATTTCTTACTTTCTAAACATGCTGAAATTTTCTTTTCAGTTACATTCAAATGTGTGTTGTGCTTCAAAGCAGCAAACTCGGTAGGGCAGGCTTTTAATCACAAGGATGTTGCTTTTATTCTCAACATTTTTATAGCTTCTTTTTTTGAATTGTCTTTAGAGACAGTTCACTAGACACACAGGAAAACATGGCTCATTATTTTAAGGTCACAAGGTACTTTGCTTGCTCTGTCTTCTTCCCTTCCCCATTGTTTTAGTCCACTTAGCCTCATCTCCACTCCTTCCTCTGCTGATACTAGTGCCAGAGATTTGTGAGGTTGAGAGGAAGGCCTGGGGAGCCCAGAGTGTGGCTGGGAAGAGAGCAGGAAGAGCCTCACAAAAGGTTTACAAGGTAGCAAACTCTAATGTACGTTTGTGTGATCCAGTTCGTTTTACATACTAGTAATAAGTTGCTTGAGCATCAAAGTCATGTCATTAAAATAAATATGTACTGAGAACTGTATGTAATTTAACCTAAACTTTTATAAGTTCCCAATGTAAATATTATCTTAAATAAAAAGGTATGCTCAAACAGACTTTTTGATGTATTGCTTTTTAACATGGGAGGTGGGATCAGTAAAGGAGAGACTGGAAAAATGTTGGAAATTTTCTGTACTGATTCTTCTCAAAGTATGTCTCAGTTTAGAGATTTTCTTAGAACAGCTCTATGATTTAAAGCTTTTCAACTTCAGTAATGAAAGTGTACTAGTTAGGTAGGTACATGGATAAATTTAAAACATTTTTATAATGGCATCATATGAAATATTTATACCATATAATATAGGCTACAAATATTTTTGAATACTGGAGTTATTCAATGTAAACACAATTTACAAACCTTCTGATATTTTCAGTTTTTGAATTTACAGAATATTTGTCCAGACTCTTTCAGAGGCCCCATTCAGAAGAAAGTTTCTGAAATATTTGATATCTATCTCTATATATACACATATACACACAGACATATAATATTTTCCTCACAAATCAATTAAGATTACTAGTCAATAAAATATATTTGTTATATATATGACATAGAATATTTTCCTCATAAACCAATTAAGATTACTATTTAATAAAATATGTCCATAACTGAAGAGTAACCGAACGAAGTACAATGATAAATCCTATTTTAGGCTGTAATTTCACATAAGAAAATTGTTTTTTTCATTACAGGACAGATTTTCTCTATTTAACAAAACTGCCTACATCCTAGTTAGTTGCTGCTCTCACTGTGTCTTTCAGAATAACCTATTTTGGTCTGAAAGCCATCAGAAAACTTGAAATAAGTGAACCATGTAACAAGAGCTTATAGAAAAATAAAGAAACTGTATCAGGCCATTCTTCATTGCATAAAGAAATATCTGGCCAAGCACGGTGGCTCACGCCTGTAATTCCAGCATTTTGGGAGGCTGAGGCAGGCAGATCACGAGATCAGGAGATGGAGACCATTCTGGCTAACATGGTGAAACCCCATCTCTACTAAAAAAATACAAAAAGTTAGCCAGGTATGGCGGTGGGCACCTGTAGTCCCAGCCACTCGGGAGGCTGAGGCAGGAGAATGGCGTGAACCTGGGAGGCGGAGCTCGCAGTGAGTCGAGATCGCACCACTGCACTCCAGCCTGGGCCACAGAGCAAGACTCTGTCTCAAAAAAAAAAAAAAAAAAAGAAATATCTGAGGGCCAGGCGTGGACGTTTATGCCTATAATCCCAGCACTTTGGGAGACCGAGGCAGGCAGATGACAAGGTCAAGAGTTCGAGACCAGTCTGGCCAACATGGTGAAACCCTGTCTCTATTAAAAGAATACAAAAATTAGAAGGGCATGCTGGCACATGCCTGTAATCCCAGCTACTTGGGAGGCTGAGGCAGAAGAATTGCTTGAACCCAGGAGGCGGTTGCAGTGAGCCGAGATCATGCCACTGTACTCTAGCCTGGGTGACAGAGCAAGACTGTGTCTCAAAAAAAAAGAAAAGAAAAAGAAACATCTGAGTATCTGAGATGGGGTAATTTACAAAGAAAAAAAGTATAATTGGCTCACAGTTCTGCTGGTTTTATTGGAAGCATGGTGCTGCTCAGCATCTGGGAAAACCTCAGGAAACTTACAATCACAGTGGAAGGCGAAGGTGGAGCAGGTACTTCACAAGGCAAAAGCTGGAGCAAGCAAGCAGGTAGGGGAGGGAGGTGCCAGATACTTTTAAATGACCAGGTCATGTGAGATTTCAGAGGGAGAGCTCACTTATCACCAAGGGGATGGCCCAAGACATTTGTAAGGAATCTATAACTATGATCCAACTATCTCTCACCAAGCTCCACCTCCAACATTGGGGATTACAATTCAACACAAGATTTGGGCAGGGACACAAAGCCAAACCATGTCAAAAACAAACAAACAAAAAAACTTGCTCTCTGGCTTCCTTTGATGGCTCATCCCCTTGCTATAATAAGAATAAAAAGCTCTAAATTCTAAATCCACACCGTCCCACATGCAGCCAATCTCTGCATGTGAATATTAAGCACTTAAGTGTGCCTAGTGTGAACTGAATGTGCTGCAGGTGTGAAATACACATTAGATCTCAAAGACTTAAAATGAAAGAAGAATGTAGGGGCAGTCGGCAAGATGGCTGACTAGAAGCAGCTAGTATGCATGGCTCTCACGAAGAGGAACAGAAAGGGCAAGTATATACAACACCTTGAACTGAAACCTCCAGGTACTCGTACTGGCATTAATCAAGGAAACAACTCAACCCACAGAGAATGAAGAAAAACAAGACAGGATAATGGTCACCTGGGGGCAACATGAAGACAGGGTATCCTCTTCTCCCCAGGGAAGTGGTAAGTGAATGAGTAACCCTGGGAAACCATGCTTCTCCCACAGATCTTTGCAACCCTTGCATCAGATCTCCTTGTGAACCCACTCCACCAGGGCCTTCTGTCTTCAGTATGACAGACAGAGTTACATGGAATCTTGGCAAAGCAGCCACTCAGGCATGTGTCGAGACCCTGGAGGCTTAGATACTTGAGCTTTCTGGCAAAAGTAGCTGCAGCTCTGGCAAAGAGGGAGGTTAGACTCTTCTACGTACCCCTAAGAAAGAGGCTGAATACAGGGGGCTGAGCAGCAGTAGGCTGCAGGCCCCATTTTCATGGCACCTCACAAGATAAGACCTACTGGCTTGGAATTCCAGCCAGCTACCACTTAGCAGCATTGCAGCTCCCTAAGAAGGAGTTTCCAGGGGGAGGGGTGGGCCACCATCTTTGCTGTTCAGGTACCTTAGCTGTTTTAGCCTTCAGGCTTTGGAGAGTCTGAGCCAACCCGGGGCAGAAGGGGATCCCCCAGCATAGCACAGCTGCTCTACCAAAACGTAGACAGACTGCTGCTTTAACCAGGTGGCCAATCCCATTCCTCCCTACTGGGCAGGACCTCCCAACAGGGGCCTCCAGATACCCCCACCCAAGCTCTCTAGTGGACAGAGATCTGAATCCCCCCAGCACAGCACTTCCACAGGGTGGGGTGGGTGTATTAATCCATTTTCACACTGCTGATAAAGACATACCCAAGACTGAGCAATTTACAAAAGAAAGATGTTAAATTGGACACAGTTTCATGTGGCTGGGGAAGACTCACAGTCATGGTGGAAGGCAAGGAAGAGCAAGTTACATCTTACATGGATGGCAGCAGGCAAAAAATGAGAGAGCTTGTGCAGGGGAAAGCCTCTTTTTAAAACCATCAGATCTCATGAGACTTACTCACTGTCACGAGAAAAGCACAGGAAAGACTTGCCCCATGATTCAATTACCTCCTACCAGGTCCTTCCCACAACTCGTGGAAATTCAAGATGAGATGTGGGTGGGGACACAACCAAACCATATCAGCAAGCCACCATCTTTGCTGTTTGGGCAACTTAGCCATTCCAGCCTTTGGGCGTTGGAGTGTCTGAGGTGACTGGGGGCTGAAATGAACCCCCAAGACGGCATAACCGCTCTACCAAAATGTGGCCAGATTGCTTTTTAAAGCAGGTGCTGATCCCGTTCCTCCTCACGGGGCAAGACCCCCCAATCAGGGTCTCCAGCCACTTCCTACAGGTGCCTTTGGGCTGATGAAAGGTCTGTACCTATCTGGGACAAAGCTCCCAGAGAGGACAGGCTGCCATCTCTGCTGTTTTACAGCCTTTGCTGGTGAGACCCACAGGTTCTGGAAAATCTGAGGTGACTAGGGACTGGAGTAGGCTCCAAGCATACTGCAGCAGTCCTACAGAAAGTGGCCAGACTGTTATGTGGGTGCCCATTCCTGTATGTCCTCATCAGGCAGGTCCTCCAGGTCTGGGCCTCCAGCTATCCCCTGCCACAGCTATCGAACCAGTACCAACTCAGCAACTCCCTGGCAGAGCCTCCAGGGCAACTGAAAGCCTCTCTGCCACTGCCTCTGCAGTGGAACTGCCCTTGCCACCGTTGGACTAATGAAGGAACAAAGACCCTAAGTGCCTTATCCGTACCTCCAAAAAGCTGCAGTTGACCCAAGGCGAGGAGACTAGTCTGTCTCCCATGGGTCCCACACACATCCCACAGCTCATCACCAGACAGGGAACACCTGGCTTGGGCCCTGTACAAACCTCCATGTTGGGCTGACGGCATTGAATGATTGCTGACCTATATCACTCTGGGGTGGAGCCCCCAGGAGTCAAGTAAATGACCCTCGGCCACAACCACTACTAAGACATCTTCCTCTTCTGCCTCTAAGCTGGGGAAGGAACATAAACACTGAGATCACCCCCAGACTGGCAGTGGGCAGCCCAGGAGTGCCAAGTCATGAACTACAGCCAGCATTCAAGGGGGAGTGAAACCCACACTTTCAGAGCACTGAGAGGGAACACAGCTGCAACTGTGAGGAAACACAGGGAAACCACACAACTGAGCAAGAGTCAACCAAATGACCAATAAGCCTAAGTGTCACCTACTGGATCACACCCCAAAGTTTCAATACCAAAAATACCTTATTAACATATTTTCCTCTGAAACCAAAGATAAGTGAGCTTCAAATAAAAAGCACAGCTACACAAAGCCTCAGCCCTCTGAAAACATCCAGAAAAGAAGTCTATTGGCTGTACTCTACACTGCAGTTAAAGGAACACCCACACACAGAGATGACAAAAAACCAATACAAGAACTCTGGTGACTCAGATGGCCAGGTTGTCACATATTCTCTAAATGACTGAATCAGTTCTCCAAGAGTTCTTAACCAGGCCGAACTGGCTGAAATGACAGAAACAGAATTCAGACTATGGATAGGAACAAAGATCATTGAGATTCAGGAGGGTGGCAAAACCCAATCCAAGGAAAATAAGAATCACAATAAAGTGATACAGGAGCTGAAGGACAAAATAGTTGGTATAAAAAAGAACATAATGGGTCTGACAGAGCTTAATAATACAACACAAGAATTTCACAATGCAATCACAAGTACAAACAGCAGAATAAACCAAGCTAAGGAAAGAATCTCAGAACTTGAAGACCAGTTCTCTGAAATAAGACAGTCAGACAAAAATAAGGAAAATAGGATTAAAAAAGAAAGAACAAAACCTCTGAGAGGTATGGGATTATGTAAATAGGCAAAATCTATGAATCACGGGCATCCCTGAAAGGGAGGGGGAGAAAGCAAACAACCTGGAGAATGTATTTCAGGATATCATCCACGAAAACTTCCTCAACATTGCTAGAGAGGCCAATAGTCAAATTCAGGAAATACAGAGAACTCCTGCAAGATTCTACACAAGAAGATCATCCCCCAGGAAAATCTGAAATAATCATCAGATTTTCCAAGGTCGAAATGAAAGAAAAAATATTAAAGGCAACTGGAGAGAAAGGGCAAGTCACCTACAAACTGATTCCCATCAGGCTAACAGCTGACCTCTCAGCTGAAACCTTACAAGCCAGAAGAGACTTGGGACTATTTTCAACATTCTTAAAGAAAAAAAATTTCAACCAAGAATTTCATATCCAGCTGTATTAGTCCATTTTCATGCTGCTAGTAAAGACATACCCGAGACTGGGCAATTTCCAAAAAAAGAGGTTTAATGGACTCACAGTTCCACATGGCTAGGGAGGCCTCAGAATCATGGTGGAAGGTGGAAGGCATCTCACATGGTGGCAGACAAGAGAAGAGAGAGGAAAAAGTGAAAGCAAAAACCCCTTATAAAACCATCAGATCTGGTGAGACTTATTTACTACCACAAGAACAGTATGCAGGAAACTACCCCCATGATTCAATTATCTCCCACTGGGTCCCTCCCATAACTCATGGGAATTATGGGAGTATAATTCAAGATGAGCTTTGGGTGGGGACACAGAGCCAAACCATATCATTTCACCCCGGCTCCTCCCAAATCTCATGTCCTTATATTTCAAAACTAATCATACCTTCCCAACAGTCCCCCAAAGTCTTAACTCATTTCAGCACTAACTCAAAAGTCCACAGCCCAAAGTTTAAAGTTTAAAATTTACATATTTGGGCTGGACATAGTGGTTCACTCCTGTAATCCAGCACTTTGGGAGGGCAAGGTGGGCAGATCACTTGAGGTCAGGAGCTCAAGACCAGTCTGGCCAACATGGCAAAACTCCATCTCTACTAAAAGTACAAAAAATTAGCTGGGTGTAGTGGCACTCACCTGTAATCTTAGCTACACGGGAGGCTGAGGCAGGAGAATCACTTGAACCTGGGAGGCGGAGGTTACAGTGAGCCAAGATCGTGCCATTGCACTCCAGCCTGGGTGATAGAGTGAGACTCCATCTCAAAAAAAAAAAAAAAAAATATATATATATATATATATGTATATATATATATATATATATATATATATATTTGGCTCACATTTGTAGCTCATATGGGACAGCACTATTCTAAATCATAAGGGCAATAGTTTTTCCTGTACAATCAGATAGCTTCATTACCAAGTAGATTTGTTTAAATGAGTTGCAGTATACTTATGCATTAAAATATCTTTAATTCAAAATCTTTTAAAAGCATTATCTATTTAATCAGCATCTCCTTCTGTAAGAGTAGTTATATCCCCTATGTTCCAAAGGCAGCATACAGAGATTTAAATGACTGACAATTGTAGAAGTTGTACAGGTGCTTTAAGTCTATACAGCTAGATTCAATTACAATGGCTTCAATTTTACATTTTTTCTTTTTTTTTTTTGACACGCAGTCTCACTCTGTCACCAGGCTGGAGTGCAGTGGCATGATCTCAGCTCAATGCAACCTCCGCCTACTGGGTTCAAGTGATTGTCCTGCCTCAGCCTCCTGAGTAGCTGGGACTACAGGTGTGCGCCACCACACCCAACTAATTTTTTAAATTTTTAGTGGAGACGGCATTTCACCATGTTGGGCAGGATGGTTTTGATGTCTTGACCTCGTGATCCACCTGCCTCAGCCTCCCGAAGTGTTGGGATCACAGGCGTGAGCCACTGCGCCCAGCCTAATTTAGCTTTTCTTTGTATACTTCCTTTAGAGAAGCAATGGTCATTTTATCTAAAAAACAAAACAAAAGGTTTGTCTAGAAAAAAGCAAATCATAGATCCTAGAAAAAAGGCTAACAAATAGGAGCTTAAATGATGAATCTCAACAGATGTTCCCTCAACCACAGTAAAAGACGAGAAAAATCTGAATCAATTGCTGCAGTTGGCAAAAGCGTTGTAACAGAAAAGCTATCGAAATTCTCACCAAATCCAGTACTCCACAAAGAACTCTTTCTGAAGGAAAGTGTTTACAGAAAGGCAAGTTGATTGGTTTTCACCAATAAATGTTGTCATCTCCCTCTTTTTGTCTCTCCATATATATAGATAGATAGATATAGCCATCTATATATTGATATATATGTGTCTATATTTTATATATATCCATTCATCCATCCATCACCAGAGAACTGAAACCTGGACTGTTTTTTAATGAGCTTCAAAACGTTCCCTTTTCCCACAGCTAAATTATACTCAAAGGTGAAAAGCTTTTCCTCCAAGAGATCAGGAACAAAATAAGGATGCTCACTCCCATCACTTCTGTTCAACATAGTACTGGAAGTCCTAGCCAGAGTAATTAGGCAAAATCAAAATAAAAGGCATCCATATAGAAAAGGCAGAAATTCAAGAAGTGTCTCTGTTTACTGATGACATGACTTATATATAGAAGACCCTAATTATCTACAGCTAGTGACAAAATAGAAACCTATGGAAAATAGTCACGATCAAATTTTCATTACATAGTTATCCCAATCACAAAGTCACTATCACAGTTTGCAATTAGCCTGAGAAATAGGGATATTTGAGATGATTCCAATAGCCATGGGGTCCCATAACAACCCTGGAAATAGACCCAGGGAAACTGAATGACTTGCTCAAAATCCTCCAGCTAGCAGGTAACAGAGGTGCTTCAGATCCAAACTCCTGTGCCCTTTCATATGCTACATTCCCTTGATACAGTAGTCCCCGCTTAGCTTTGGTTTTGCTTTCCGTGGTTTCAGTTACCCAAGGTCAACTGCAGTGCAAAAACATTACATGGAAAATTTCAGAAATAAACAATTCACAGGTTTTACTTTGTGTACTGTTCTGAGTAGCATAATGAAATCTTACACCATCCCACTCCTTCCCACTCGGGACATGAATCATCCCTTTATCTAGTGTACCCATGCTGTAGACCTGACTCTCTTGTTAAGACACTTAAGTAGCCGCCTCAATTATCCAATTCACTGTCTTAATGATAGTGCTTGTGTTCAAACTGCCTTTGTTCTACTTCATAATGGCCCCCAAACACAAGAGTATTGATGCTGGCAATTCGGATATGCCAAAGAAAAGCCATAAAGTGCTTCCTTTAAGTGAAACGGTGAAAGTTCTTGATATAAAGAAAAAAAAAATTGTATGCTTATATCTACTGTTATGAATCTTCTACGCATGAAATTGTGAAAAAGAAAAGAAATTCATGATAGTTTTGCTGTCACACCTCATACTGCAAAAGTTATGGCCACAGTGTGTAATAAGTGCTTAGTTAAGATGAAAGAGGCTGAAAATCTCTAATAATCTGATTTTAAAACAGGCAAAAGATCTAAATAGACATTTCTCAAAAGAAGGCATAAAAAGAGCCAATGAGTATATGAAAAAATGCTCAACATCAGAGAAATGCAAATCAAAGCTACAATGAGATATCATCTCACTCTAGTTAAAATTTATCCAAAATACAGGCAATAACAAATGCTGGAGAGGATGTGAAGAAATGTGAACCCTCATGCACTGTTGGTGGGAATGTAAATTAGTACAGCCACTACGGAGAACAGTATGGAGGTCCCATAAAAAAACTAAAAATAGAAGTACCATATGATACAGCAATCCCATTGCTACGTAATACCCCCCAAAAATGAAATCAGTGTATCAAAGAGGGATCTGCATGCCCATGTTTACTGCAGCACTATAACAATAGCCAAGATTTGGAAGCAACCTAAGTGTCCATTAACAGATGAATGGATAAAAAAAAATGTGGTACTTATACACAATGAAATACTATTCAGCCATAAAAATCAGAATGAAATCCTGTCATTTGCAACAACATGGATGGAACCAGAGGTCATTATAGTAAGTGAAATAAGCAAGGCACAGAAAGAAAAACTTTGCATGTCCTCACTCATTTGTGGTAGCTAAAAATTAAAACAACTGAACTCATGGAAATACAAGTAGGATGATGGTTACCATAGGTTGGGAAGGGTAGTGAGGGGAGCAGGGTGGGAAATGGGGAAGGTTGATGGATACAAAATATAGTCAAAAAGAATGAATAAGATCTACTATTTGTTAGAACAATAGAGTGACTATAGTCAATAATAACTTAATTGTACATTTATTTTTATTTTTTATTTTTATTTTTGAGACGGAGTCTTGCTCTGTCACCCGGGCTGGAATGCAGTGGTGTGATCTTGGCTCGCTGCAACCTCCGCCTCCCAGTTTCAAGTGATTCTCCTGCTTCAGCCTCCCAAGTAGCTGGGATTACAGTGGCCTGCCACCACACCTTGTTAATTTTTTTGTATTTTTAGTAGACACGGGGTTTCACCATGCTGGCCAGGCTGGTCTATATCTCCTGATCTCATGCTCTGCCCATCTTGGCCTCCCAAAGTGCTGGGATTACAGGCGTGAGCCACCACACCCGACCCTGATAAACTCTTTTTAACAATTCTTTTCATCAACAAGCTTAGCAAGTATTGATGTCGCATCTCTTAATTCCTAAGACAATTAAGAGCTATGGCATCAATATCTGCTATGCTTGTGATTACTGGAGATGTGGATGGCAGTGAACAGTGAGGTCATGAAGTATTGTTGGAATTAAATATTTGACATATCAAAGTGTGTGGTTAGGCAAACCCATATTAGACATTCAACCTATGTTCAATGAAAAGGTTCTGGACAGAATTTTAAGGTAAATTTTTTAGAGCCTTTTTTGGTTTGGTTTCTGCTGAAGTGGGGGCACTTTAGACATAATACAGTGGCAAGTGATTTTGTAAGAGGCTTGCTTACCTTATTACCTGACACTCTTCAATTAACTGTTTCTTGAGGTCTTTATGAACACCTCTTACCTAATTGGCTACCTCAACTGTGCCTTAGGAAAAGGAAACAAGGCAGCTGGACTTTCACAGCTTTTATCCCCTTCTCTGACTTTGATATTTCTGGCAAGAGAAGGAAGTGAACCAAGAAATGACTTGAAGGGAAGAGGCTCCCAGGAAGATAGGACCAGTTTATAGTAAATGTGCATTTGGCCTTCCGATAAAGGCCATTATAATGGTAAGAGCTCCAGTACACTGCAGGGATGCAAGCTTCATACATCTATCTACTGTTGGCACTTTTGTTATTTCCTCCCAAAGGGATTCTTGCTTTTCTCTATAGGCTACGTAGGAAGTTGAAAAAGCTGGAAAAGCAATTTTCTTTTCCTCTCCTTCTTAAGCATTTCCCCTGATCCTCAGACACAAGGTCCCGGCTTTGTCCTTGGCAGGGAGGGACAGGGTTGGGGCTGGCCAAACTCTGAGGCAGCCCTCTCCTCCTCTCCAGTAAACTAAAGTGATTTCATTTTAACAAGAAGCTAATTAAAGACCTAGACATGCTTTTAACAATGAACTATATTTTCCTTTAGTAAAAAAAAATCAGATTGAGCTTATGGACTTGAACAAATATTTTCACCTTCATGTCAGTCTGGACTTCCTCTATTAGAGTGAGCTTATCTACTGAAAATGATAACAAAGAGAATGAGATAATATTTCAGTTTGGTTAGTTAGCTCAGCTATTGTCTTCTAATCTTAAATGGCCAATTTAACAATAGTTCTCTCTTCACCCTCTGCCAAAAGTAATTTTAATTGATTAAGTCTGCCTTTCTTACATGGTATTACCATATTGCTATCAGGTTAAGAATACTGTTTTACAAAATATTTTGAAATAAAACAATTTTGAAAACCTCATTTTAGTTTTTTTCTCTTATAGAAAGCCTTCCGTAGTGTGCCTGAGCCTTCTTTTAGGTACTAGACAACTCAACTTCTGACTCATGCTTTCTCCAAACCCTCTTGTATATTGGACTCCCCAGTAAATAAATGGGTATGTCTTTTCTATCCTGTGACATACTTTTTTTTTTTTTCCTGAGATGGAGTCTCGCACTGTCACCCAGGCTGGAGGGCAGTGGCGCCATCTCGGCTCATTGCAAGCTCCGCCTCCTGGGTTCACGCCATTCTCCTGCCTCAGCCTCCCAAGTAGCTGGGACTACAGGCCTGGCTAATTTTTTGTATTTTTAGTAGAGATGGGGTTTCACCGTGTTAGCCAGGATGGTCTCGATCTCCTGACCTCGTGATCCACCTGCCTCAGCCTCCCAAAGTGCTAGGATTAGAGGCGTGAGCCACCGCGCCCGGCCGACATACTTGTTCTTTATGTGCAACCACTTGACTTGCAGGAGGATACAGACAATGAACAAACAATATAGCCTTCGTTACTGAGTAGATTATTCCTACACAGGTTATTCCTATTTCTCTTCAAGTTATGCAGTCAGGTTTTCAGAGCAGCAATTCATTACGATACATTATGAGGAAAAATATTGAGGCAGCAAAATATGATCTAATATATTCTAAAAATTTGCTTTCGATGTATATTACAAAGCTATAATGAATATTTTTAAAGGGATTTTTAAGAATCAGACTTTTTGTAATTTTTGATACAAAAACATATCCTGCAAATTAAAATATAGCTTCTAATTGCAGTAATGCGGCAGGTTTTTTTAAAACAAATGAGGCAGTGCATTGTCAGCCTGGATAACACCAGTGTTGGTGACAATGCAGGGAAACAATCACTTCTGCACACTGCTAATAATGACACCTTTCCCAGGACGATCTGTATCAGACGTCTTGGGTTCTGCATACTCTTTGAACCAATCTTATGAGTTAAGCATTATTATTCCATTTGTAGATGAAAAAACTGAAATTCTGGGACTAACTTTCCAAGGTCTTATAACAAATTAGTGGTGAAGCTGGGATTCACATTTCCAGCTATCTGATCTAAGACTTACATGTAACCTCTATATCATAAATCTCATTCGATAATGTAGGATTTGTTTTTGAAAGTTTTGCACAATGAAATAATATGCAACAATTTAACATGTTGTACAAGAGTATATAATGACATGGAAAAATGTGTGCTAAATTATAAATAGCAAATGTAAAATTAAAAACAATGTAATTTTAAAGGTGCATAAATACACAAATAAAACAGATATGTGTGACATAAATATAGACGCATATCTAAAAAGACTGGTGAGATCACAGGTAACTTATTTTCTTCATTTTATTTATCTGTCTTACTAAATTATCTACCTTTGTATTAAAAATTGTCTTTTTAAAAATGTTTTTCAATTATCAAACTGTAAACCTGCAATTTTAAGACATAATCTACTTTTATTTTAAAACATATATAAAAATGAGACACAATATCAATTTAAAAATAGATTACTACAATTTTCTAGTGGTCCATCTTTATTTCTTCTTACTTTAAGTCTAAACATTATAATTTCCCTAAGGTTGTTTACACTGCAATTGTATAGCAAAAGGAAAGAAGTCTAGAGAAACTGAGCAAGGGGACAGCAAAAACCCCTGGAGCTACTACTAACTGGCCTTTCATCTCTGGTGTGAATATCATGACTCCATGCTGTAATCCTCCAAGCACGCACTGAATTTTGTACCTTAAAATGAGACTATAGTATTGTCCAAATGAGGGACTCCACAGGAAAAAGAATATCAAGAACTCATGTTTATTTACTGATAAAGGATAAGGATGGGAAAAACAAAGACTTGCTAACTTTCCCATGTTGATCTTCACTAGTAAAACTGCTCAGCATGTTTGTTCAGTCTGCAGCTTCTTTCCACGTGACTTACAAGGTGTTATTTTAGCATGAATGGAACCCCCTGAGTAATGTGACTGACTCAGGAAGAGCCAGTTCATGCAGCTATTAGCCTCCAGTTCTATCCCAGTAAAGAGAATATTCTTGTTGGATTTGTGGAAAGGCTCTGAGAGGAAGGAAGAGACATTAGTGAGAATTTCCCTCAGATAAAACATGTTTTAATTTAAAGAAATCCTGCTCAATTATTTCCCCCCCACACCAATATTATATATGAATAATTTAGGATGGAAATTGAAAGCCTTGCTTTTTGTCAAGAAATTTTCTTCCTCCCGAATTTCCCATTGTTATAATGCAAACACATATATTTAATGGACAGGCCAATCTTCCTCCTACTTTCTTTCTGCATAAAGATTGGTTCAGTTCTCCTTAGCGTCAAAGACTGAAGAGTTTTTACTACATCCTTTTCATGAGTTAAAGTAGCAACTGTATATAATACTTTATTTGAATTTTATTGCATTTCTAAGTATTATATGTACATCTTAGACAATTTTGAAAATACCAAAAAGACCAAGGAAGATTAAAATCACCCATAATCCCACCACTCAGATAAAAACCCTTATTACTAATAGTAAAAGTTACTAAGTTGGTTATTAGTTTAAAAGGGCACAGTAAAATGTCAAGAACACTTAAATAGAAATTAAAAAAAAAAAAACTAAGGAAAAAGTAAAGGCATTTAAATTTGCTTTCAAACGAGGAAAACAAAGATTACTCATCCACAAACACGTATTCCAGATTCCCTTCCTCCTTGGAAGTATCCACTAAGTACAACCAATGTGATTAAGAGACCGTAGTAGTCAGTTCTCTTGCCTAAACTCTATGCTCAATCATACCTCTGGTTGTTACTGTATAAAAGACGAACATTTTTCAGCAGTCACGTATATTCATAAAGGCTCCTAATCACCAAATTACAGTAATATTTTATGAGTGAACGAAGGGCTGGGCAAACTGTCATCAAAATCTATTACTTGTTCAATCTACTGAATTTAAGATTTCACTCTCTTTAACTGCTAAAAGAGTTTTTTTCCCTTGTGAAATTTAATAAGCACTTTCTGCTACCAATTTCCAATAGAAAACTCCACAGAATCACAGCATAAACATCTGAGGGTGGCTAAAAAGAGACATACTCAGGGGTTATCCGAAAAAGGCCAAAGAGCCACCCAAAGGACTTGAGTAGATGAAATTATTTTAGTGTATGAAGTCTATTTGGTGTACGAAGTCTATTTCTTGGAATGACACATCTCATGTGACCTAGGCTCTGTGAAAGTAAGGGTTTTGTGGACAACTATCTCTGGGAAATGCTTTACAGTATATATTCTTCTTGACCTTATTATACATTAGCATATTAAGGGTTATAAGCAGTCAAGAAAAAATAAAATAATTCACCTTTGTTTCAGACAATGTTTCCCAAACTTCTTTCCCCATGAATCCTTTGAAGGCATAACACTATTAATAATGAGATGCTCAGGATTTGTGGAACACATTTTATGAATGCCACCTTAATGAACAGATTGTCCAGGATCTTCAGCCATATTAGTAATCCAGAGTTAAGCGAGCTCAACAATGCTCACTCCTTTATTTAAATGTGTATAGACTGAATTTGAATAATTTACCATTATAAATATTTATTTTAAAAAATCAACATATATGAGTAAATTTTAAGGTATGTAAATAATATCTCAATAAAGCTATTTTGTTTTTTTTTTTAAGAAATCAATGTGTTGTCTCAGAAATACTGAAAAGTAGAGTTACTTAGTGAACATGATATCAGAGCAAAAATAGGATAGTTTTAAGTAATATTTTATGCTGGCCAAGGTGACTCATTCCTGCACAATAAGAGAAGATACATCTACAGTTACTATAATGTCTTCCAGACTCTATGCCTCTCTCCCAATCCTACCTCTTCCAGATTTTTTTCCCAAATATTCTGGCTAATGCTTATAAATTAATCTACTTAAGTCCTAGTAGTACAAGAGAGTAAACACATACTATAGGGTGGCAATGAAGAGCAGTAGCCATAGTCCCAAACACCCCACTGTAAATGTAGTTTCTTACCTAATGTTCTTCCAAGAATATATATATGAAAAAATATTTTAAGAATTGCAAACATTAAAAGTTTCTAATTCCAAATCTTTAGGTATAACTGCTCTATAAAGAATATGCGTTATAAATTTATCTGTGACATTATATGGTCTAATACACATCAAGTATAACCTATTTGAGAAGTAAGGTTCAAAGCTAAAAATCTCCCTTCTGATCTTACTATTTTTTTCCAGAAGTAAAAATTGACAACATTGATATAAGTGCTAAATCAGAATCATAGTCCATGCATCCGTCCTAGAGTTGATACAAGAAAAGCTTATCTCATTTGTTGCCATAGATGGATTATACCAGCTAAATAAATTTCAACGGTCACTTTTAGTTTCTTTATCTCTTGGTTCAAATACAAGTATCATAAAAAGAAAAGAAGACGATACTTTTTAATATGCAAACCATTTACTGAACTATTGACTATTTTAAAATATCATTTTTAAAAGAGGCAACAAAAATTATAACATTCAGGAATTTTAGGTAAACTCCAAAGGTAAGCTTTTTTTTTTTTTTGTAGTCAACTTGTACCAAGTTTAGCAGCAAGAGGATACTTCCTTAGAGACTTTCAGTTGACTTAAACTCAGTTTCCGCTAGTGCTATGTAAAGCATCCACGATGGTTTTATTGTATTCTGCAATCTGCTTGGTCACATTTTTCATAATTGGCCGGTAATCACTCTCTTGACTCTTGGTTGCTATGACTAATTACATGAATTAAGGGGGAAAACAATGTCAATAAAAATCTAATTGTGGCTGAGAAAGGAACTAAATACTGATATTTTTCATATTTAAGATGGTACAAAAAAGCACAATTAGAATACTTTAAAATACAGTACATTATTTTAACAGATTAAGTATCGATTAAAACCTAAAATGCCAAGTTAAACTTATTGCAAAAAATTCATATACAATATAAACACTTTTTAATACTTAATATGTTACGCATTTTTAATCTAATTCTGGTCTTAGAACAACCTAACATTCAATGAACTAGTTCCCATATTCAAACATACATACACACATACACATACCATGTTCTCTAGGGTACCACAGATAATTTAAGGCAAATTTCTAGACTTCACTCTGCTCCAAAATCACCTACTTTATGTTGCACAAAACTCCACTGCTAGACTTAGAGCATACTGTGAACAAGTCTTCTATTTTTAAACTAAGTTGCACTAACACTGGCAACAGAGCACCTAAAACACTTTATCTGGAGGTAAGTTGGGGTCCAGGCTGCTTCTGAGCTGAAGTTCAGCACCACCCTAGGGGAGAACCTATGCTGCCACTGAGTCATTTTCATCTTTTTAAAGGATACATTCTTTCATCACAAAATTATTTTGCTCATGGTGTTGCCACTTTCTTTCCAAATTTGTAAGCTAAAAACATAAAAGAAAAATATTAACTAGTACCCATATTTAAAACAATGATATGTCTTTCTAAGAGGATAAGACAAAAAAAAATCACTCCAACTTTAAATCTTATCAACTTGCATTTTATTGAGATAAAGCCATGATAGAAAAGAAGACTAAATAATAGTAAATACATTAATACAGTGATGAATTCAATAACATGTTTTACCCTATATATTTATTTTAATTATAAAATATTTTAAACGTTTATTATACCAATGAGCATGCCAACTAAAAGACAATTTATGATTTTCCTTTCCCTAAAAAAACTTTTAAAAGAAAAATGGGACACGATGGGAATCTATTCTTGAAATCTGGAAGTCTAATGCCACAAATATAATATATATTCAAACACTGTCAAAGGTTCAGCCATATAGGAGAAACTTCCTTATATCCAGGGCTAAATTTCCTGTCTAATTCCACAAGCTGTGATAACAGCAGAGCTGCAGTGTGAAGATTATAAGAGAGCTGGTAAAAAGCTGGCACTGTTACAATAATTTCTGCATCAACAGGAAGCTAATGTGGATATTATATTGATGGTTGCTTCCTCAGAAGACAATTTTACTGTTATAGAATTAAACTGTTTTTCTGATTTAATTAACCTCGTAACTCTGGGTTATGGTCTTTCTTTTTTAAGATGCACATAGTTTTTTCCAAAGCAAAGGACCATTTGAAAACTGAAATGCTAAAATAATGTTCCGTCTGGACATTTCAAAGAAGTAATGATTAGTTTAAAAATACAATAATTGAAGCTGCAGTGGAAATGTTTCCTTCTACCCTTCATGTTAAAATAATTTTCAGGGCGCAAATTCAGCCTTGATGTAGCATCCATCTCATTGTTTCCTCCAAAGAGATAAATCTAGATATTAGAATGAATCATAGCTAATTAATTATGTGAACTGTATGTGCTGTGAGCTGGTATTACTAAATCACATCAATCTCCCCTAGACAGGACCTTGAAGTTAACATGGACTTAAGGAAGCAGTCAGCAGTTTCTGGCAGTAAATCTCTAATAACCTTCAGCAAAGTCAAGTACCAGACTTTTTTGTCATTGTTTAATACAAACAGGTGGCCTTCTCATAATGCATCAGACCTGTTAAGTGCTACAGGAATTATATAAAAGCAACGCTATGTCAGATGGTCAAATTCCTTTTACATTATACCTCTATATTACTGACTTTCCTTTAAACCTCCAAGGATATCATGAAACAGAAATTCATTTTGAAAATCTGTTTTTCCCTAACTTATTTAAATAATCTGTTACATAAAATTCTTCACAGATGCCAAAAGCCAGTTTTCAAGAAAATAGTTGTGAAAGACAGGAAGATCAGGATTTGATTTAATCAGTTGGGATTCACAAAAGATGACAAATAACACAGAGAAGGATTTAAAATTGTGGCTTATGTTGTGATTTCCAGTTATCACTACATGGAGTTAAGAATACAATTAGCACTTAATGTAGGAATAAACAAGGTAACCACTCATTGGCTCTAAGAAATGGTGTTTGTCAAATGCTTTCCATCTTAAATCATCTATTCAGTGAATGAGGAGGGCTAATATTCCATAAGAAGTATCAGTATTTTTTCCTAAGAACCACTGAAGACAATGACCTCACAAACTTTGTCTTGTTTCTTCCCAGCACTCATCCTCACTCTAAACAACCTGAGAAAATTTTGTCACGTATAAGTCTATATCTAGGTTTGTATATGAAGTAGAACAGAATAACTGGTAAATTTGAAGTATGTAAACTAGTGATTTCTAAGCTTTTAGTAGTTGTAGTAAGCTTTCATGAGATTCTACCCTTTTCAAAAAGAATGTAAGGTATATTTTGTTTTCAAACAGTATATCCATACAATGAAATAGCTAATGCTATAGAAATGTCACCAAAGGCCGGGTGTGGTGGCTCACACCTGTAATCCCAGCACTTTGGGAGGCCGAGGCAGGCAGATCACCTGAGGTCAGGAGTTCGAGACCAGCCTGGCCAACACAGTGAAACCCTGTCTCTACTAAAAATACAAAAAAAATTGCCAGGCGTGGTGGCAGGCACCTGTAATCCCAGCTACTTGGGAGGCTGAGGCAGGAAAATTGCTTGAACCCAGGAGGCGGAGGTTGCAGTGAGCCAAGACTGCACCATTACACTCCAGCCTGGGTGACAAGAGCAAAACTCCATCTCAAAAAGAAAAAAACGGCTGAGCACAGTGGCTCAGGCCTGCAATCCCAGCACTTTGGGAGGCTGAGGCAGGAGGACTGCTTGAGGCCACAAGTTCAAGACTAGCCAGGACAATACAGCAAGACCCCATCTCTATAAAAAATAACAAAAATTAGCTGGGCATGGTGGTCTGTGCCTGTAGTCCTAGCTACTTGGGTGGCTGAGACAGGAGGATCGGTTGAGTCCAGGAGCTCAAGGTTGCAGTGAGTTACAATTATGTCACTACATTCCACCCTGGAAAACAGAGTGAGACTCTGTTTTTTTAAAAAAAAAAAAAAAAAAAAGGCTGAAAAAAGTTAAGAAAATGTTGAAAGACTGTATGAATAGCATGATTCCACTTTTTGTAAAAACAATATGGATGTATGATTGCAAAGGACAAAAAGACTACAAGGATAGAGCACCAAAATGTTAACAAAATGGTTGCACCTAGGTACTGGAAAATCAAATGACATTATTTTTATTTTTCTCTATCATAATCACATAACTATATGAACAAAAAGGGGGATTTTTTTTTTTTTTTTTTTTTTTGAGACAGAGTCTTGCTGTCGCCCAGGCTGGAGTGCAGTGGCACGATCTCAGCTCACTGCAACCTCAGCCTCTTGGGTTCAAGTCACTCCTCTGCCTCAGCCTCCAGAGTAGCTGGTACTATAGGCGCCTGCCACCACTCTCGGCTAATGTTTTGTATTTTTAGTAGAGATGTGGTTTCACCGTGTTAGCCAGGATGGTCTCTATCTCCTGACCTCGTGATCCGCCCGTCTCAGCCTCCTAAAGTGCTAAGATTACAGGCGTGAGCCACTGCACTTGGCCAAAGAGCGAATTTTTAATGCATTTAGCATTTTAAACCACGTGTGCAAATTTCTAGCATAAACTAATTAGATATGAGAATGATCAATCTTTTTCAGACCATAGTTGTTGACTTTGTATATGACACATAATGCTTCATTCAATCATTCAACAAATAATTGCTGAGCACCTACTATGTGCCAACCAACAGCACAGTGCAATGAATAAACGAGATAGACATTGTCTCTGTCCAGTCTCAGCTCTCAATCTAGACCTCACACACTGTTCAAGTAGTTATCAGCAAGATGAGTGACATGAAAAGGGGGCTGCAGGTATATATATCTATGTATCCTATGTAAATAATTGGAGACATGAATTAAGAAGTTCAAGGATACCTGGATTGCTCTTTATAGCATTATTTCAATCGTTTTAAAACTAGAAATTACCTAAATATCCAATGAAAGGGAATTGGTTCAATATATTATGCTACGTCCATGTACTGGAATATCATTAAGCTATTAATATTTTTTAAAAGTCAATATATATATTGACAAGGGAAAGTACTTATGATGTACAGTTAATCGTGAAAAACAAGCTCCTAACTGATATGTACAATATGGTACAATTTCTATAAATGCTTAGAAATAAATGTGTACCTAAGTATATGCATAAATATGTGTATACACATATCTATCTATCTGTCTATCTACCTATCTGTCTATCTACCTATCTATCCATTGACTAAAAGAACCCACACTACAGCAACAATAAGCATTCTCTCTTCTGGGTGATGGGGTACTAGTCATTAGAATTTATTTTATTTGTGATTTTTGTGGATTTTTAGCTTCTGCATTAGTAATGTTTCACTTTCAAGATTTTTAAAAGATACTATCCCATATATCTTAATAGCTGTGCCAAAGACAGTATCTAACAGAGTTGGCTTTCAATATAGGTTTATAGAAGGTAAGAAAGCAGGAATCCATTCATTCTGAATGAAGACTGTGCAGAATCTGGCTGTCTTAAAAGTCAGAAAATATAGAAGGTATATAAAGCAAATTTTAAAATAAAAAAATGATTGTTTTGGGGTGAAAATATAGACCAAGAGAATTTCAAAGTCATTTAAAACATTTTTTACCTGAGAATGTGTCTCATTTTCTTGCAATTGTGTTTTTAGTGCCTCATATTCTATGTTTAGCTTCTCCATTATTTTCTTAAAGGCATTTCTGCGGGTTGATAAGATCATTCTCTCCTGATGTAATTTCTAGAAAGATCCAAATAGAAGTGACAGGTTATAGAAAATATGTAGTAAGCCAGCATAAAGCATATTTAACTTAATTTCAATAACTATATTCTGGTAAAATTATATCAAGGCTATAACTACTCTAAAACCTCTTTGTAAAAATATCCTTTGAACTATAAGCTATGTTAACATTATCTGTATTAATAACTCTATTAATGCTGTCATTATCTCTCCCGACCCTACCAAATTAAGTCTAAATTAATGTAAATAGCAATGGAAAGCCACTGACAAGTTTCAGGTAGGATAGAGTCATAATCTAATCTGCATTTAACAAAGCTCATATTTGCTGAAATGCTCTGTATTAAGTAACAGCTTATACCTTGCTTTTCAATTTTTGCTTTTCTTTAAAACTTTAAGTCACTCTAAATTCCAACTACATATGTAAACATTTTTATTTTTTCTCAGCTTATACATATAAAATAATCAACTTAAAATAACAAATCCTATTATACCACAAATCCTAATATACCACAAATACATTACATTTGATCAAGAAAAAAAACAATCTGAATTGAATTCTGTAAGACTTGGTTAACGTTTACCTTTTTCTTTTCTTCACCTGATGATTTTAAAGCTGGTAAATCATTATATGTCTCCAGATCAGTTGTCATTTGCTTAATTTTGCTTTTTAGAGAATGCTGTTCTTCAGTCATCTTACTTTCTAGAAGCTCCATTTTCTGCAGATCCAACTGCAGACGCTGACTGTCTGAAACATAAGAATTTAACGTAAGAATTAATCAAAATTTTATTCCTTTCAACAGAAGGAAATGTAATGCAACTATTAAAAATCATGTTTTATAAGAATATCTGTAAAAGAAATATATGTTCACTGTAACCAGTGAGATAATATAAAATTAAGAAAAAAAATACTCATCCCCTCAGTAACCAATTTCGGGTAACCAATATATTAGGGAATCAAGTTAACCTGATGCATATTAGCCACAACTGTCTCCATGCTAACAAACATGTAAGGTTTTTTCTTGCTTAGTAATACAATCTATATTACGAGATAAAGACACATTATTTTTAATAGGAGCATGACACAGTTATGTAGGGAAAAAACCAAGTTAAATAACATTATATATATATTTGAGCACAATTTTATACTTGCACATATAATCAACTCTTACTATCCGTGGTAGTTATGTCTACGAAGTTATTGTGAACAATGAGTTAGCAAATATTGAACTACTGCTCTAAGGGAAATACAGGGTTAAGTTCCTGTGAGCCTTTAGTCACATTTTAGTCAATTAGCCAATATATGATCTTGCCTTATGTGTGTTTCTGTTTAAAGACATCTTATTTACTATAGGTTGTAGATTCACTAACACTGAACTCACAGCCAACAGCACTGTAACTTATGCCTGAATTAAGTTTACCTATCACACGTTTTCTCCATAAGCCACACCACAGCCTTTGTGCTTAGGAACACTTAGCACATCAGCACTTTGCTTGGGGCCATGTTAAATGGCATGATCACCAACAGAAAGCACAAAAATGCAAAAAACATGACACTAAATATACTGCAAAAAGGAAACCTGTTTATAGTATGAGAACTGATATAAGAAGGCAGAGTGTTGCCTTTTTCAACTTCTGTTGGCAATGTGCATGTCAGACTGTTGAAATTTTTCACGAGTCTGCCCATGTCCACAAATGATCATGAAAATGCTCCAAGTATTTATTTGGAAGATACAAAGTATAAAGTGAGAAGGCAAATTCACAAGTTTGTTAGCATGGAGACAGTTGTGGCTAATATACATCAGGTTAACTTGATTCCCTAATGAAATCTATGAATAATGAGGATACCTGTGTCTGTCTCATTCTTCCATTCAAAAACACCAAGCATCTACTATGTGCCAGGTGCTGAGGATATAATAGAAATCAACAGAGACATGGTTTTCACTCAGGGAGCTATATTTTAGAGGTAGAAGCAGGCAATTAAATAAGTATTTACAATAAACTGGATAAATAAGAAAAGAGTAGTACAGGGTGCCATAAAAGCATGTAGCAGGGATCAAGAGAGGTCTCTAAAGATATGTCTTTCAATTAAAGGCTTAAGGTTTATAAATATCACACAAAGAGGAAGGTAAAAGTGTTGCAGCAAAAACAATCAGCATGTGCAAAGTCTAGAGGTAAGAAAGTCTAGTACCTTTGAGCCAGTAACAGAAGTTCAGCATACTGAATAGTAAATGAATATGAATGAATTTGAAGAGTAAAAAACAATGCTTCAAAAGTCACTGATTTAAGAAAAGAGACTGTTATCCAACCAAAATTTTTAAAGTTAGTGTAATTAAGCCAGTATTTCTTGAATGTTTCCTTTTACTCCTTTAAGAGTTTTAAAAGTCAACCATAGCGACATACACTATTTAAAAATATATATGTAAATGTACACATAAATATAAATATCTATATAGCAAGACTTGAATGTTGTTGCAAAGAGTTTTGTTTTGTTGGATTCTTATCTCTACCAGGGTTAGAAATAGTTATGAGAATCAAAGAGCTGAACAAGTGACTAAGGCTTATGCTATTTTAATACTCTAAATAGGAACTGTTTTTAGCCTGTAGATACTTTGACTATTTGGAGTAAACACTGATATAAATCTAATTGCAAGTTTAATTTGAATATATACCAGGGAAATACATTTAAGAATCATACAAATTGATTTTTCTTGATAAAAGGAGAAAATGGTTGGTATAGGGTAAAGTTTATCTTCCTTTAACAACAGGTCCCCAGTGAAAAGCTAAATGCTACTCCGAGGGAAGAGACAGGAAGAGGATGCAGTCTAGTTCCTTCTGATATGCTGTGAAGTTGCAAAGTTTACCAAGCAGTGTGTACACAGTAGCAAAATCTCAGAAGGAACCACTTTGACCTGGGGAAGTGTTTCTAAGATAGTCTGTCATCAGCACATTTGTTTACTCTCTGGAGTTTCCTTTCAAAAAATATAAATAAAAACTATTGCTGATAAATTCCTTGCCTCTTTGCCCATGCAGTACACCAGTGTTTCTCAACCTTTTTCTTACATTATTGACTCCCTAAGAAGCCGTTTACAGACTTTTTTCCCCCAATCACCTCCCTCCCCTGAAATTTTTTTTTTTTTTTTTGAGACAGAGTCTCACTCTGTCGCCCAGGCTGGAGCACAGTGGCGCGATCTCGGCTCACTGCAAGCTCCGCCTCCCGGGTTCACGCCATTCTCCTGCCTCAGCCTCCCGAGTAGCTGGGACTGCAGGCGCCAGCCACCACGCCCGGCTAATTTTTTTTTGTATTTTAGTAGTGACAGGGTTTCACCGTGTTAGCCAGGATGGTCTTGATCTCCTGACCTCGTGATTCGCCCGTCTCAGCCTCCCAAAGTGCTGGGATTATAGGCGTGAGCCACCGCACCTGGCCTCCCCTGAAATTTTTACATCACCGATGTAGTGTGTAGCCCTTTAGGTACAGTGACCTGTGAAGTGCCATTATAATATCTAAGTTTTCTTCACCCTTCCCCCAAGAAGCGATTGCTCCATTAAAAAAATAATAATAAAAAAATAAAACACAGAGTACACTAAATCCATTATATCTGAAAGGCAAACAAGAATATTATAAACCTCTTGTGGTGCTTTCAAGATACAAAAAATTTATTGAGTTGGAGGATGGTTTTAGGGAAAGAAAGAAAGAAAAAATTATATGGTTGGTTGAAGTTAAAATGAAAACAATGTAGTAAATGAAATTAAAGTCATTATCAATGACTTAAACCTTCACTAAGAAAAATTTCCAGCAAAATCCTTATCATAGTATTAAACTGGATTTTTATCTCCATTGAAGCCAGTTTTCTTTTTTTTTTTTTTCACTGTACATCTCTGGAGAACACATAATGACTCCTTTTTTTTTCTTTTTTGAGATAGAGTTTCGCGCTGTCGCCCAGGCTGGAGTGCAATGGCACGATCTCGGCTCACTGCAACCTCCACCTCCTGGCTCCAAGTGATTCTTCTGCCTCAGCCTCCTGAGTAGCTGGCATTACAGGCATGCGCCACCACACCCAGGTAATTTTGCATTTTTAGCAGTGATGGGGTTGCATTTTTAGTAGTGATGGGGTCAACCAGGTCTTGAACTCGTGACCTCTGATGATTCGCCCACCTCAGTCTCCCAAAGTGCTGAGATTACAGGCGTGAGCCACCTCGCCCGGCCCATAATAACTAGCTGTTAAAAGGAACTATAAACACAAAGTATAAAATGTGGAATGAATACAAAGTCTTGATTATTGAATTTGTTTCCTGGTATTGATTTTTGCCTTTTAAAAAATGTACATTTCTTGACAGCTGTTACAGAAGATAGCTTAAAGGGGGAAAAACTTGTTGAATTTACATTGACCTTAGATAAATGAAAAACTTAGGCATGAAGATCTAAAATACAAAACAGGTTTTCTAGATGAAATAATAAAACTATAAAATTATTTAGTTTATAGAAAAGAGAAAATATTTTAAAATATTCATATATGTCCAAAAGAAATGAAAATAGGATCATGAAGAAATATTTACACACCCTTGTTCACTGCAGCATTATTCACAATAGCCAAAAGGTGGAAGCAATCTAAATGTCTATAGATAGACTTTAAAATAGGATATATACATGCAATAGAATTGTTATTGAACCTTAAAAAAGAAAATCCTTCTTTGCTACAACATGGATGAACCTTGAGGACATTATGCCAAGTGAACTAAGCCAGTCCCCAAAGGACAAATACTGTATGACTTCATTTATATGAAGTAATTTAAAGTAGTCAGACTCATAGAAACAAAAGTAGAATGGTGGTCTCCAGGGATCAGGGGATAGGGAAGGAGGGAGTTGTTGTTCAGGAGATATAGTGTTTTAGTTCTGCAAGATGAAAAAGTTCTAGAGATTTGTTGCACAACAATGTGCATGTAGTTAACACTACTGTATTGTACACTTCAAAATGGTTAAGATGATAAATTTCGTTGTGTTTTTTTACAATAAAAATAAACTCACAGTCAAACCAGTAGTAGTTATATATCAAGAATGTAATTCCTCCAGTTAGTTGGCATATAGACATACAAATAAAACTATGGTAAACTCAACAAATCGATGTAAAATAGGCTTAAATATAGCAATTATATACCTATATCACCACTATTAATGCAATTAATAGCATTCAGTATGCATTTATAGGTCTATAATCCCTTATCTAAAACTCTTGTATTTCAGAATGCATAATTCTTTGGATTTTAGAAAAGTAATATAGCACATATACTAATAATTACATAACAGCAGGGTCTGAGATAATACCTTGTCATCAAGTACACGAATATTTCTACAGCAAAAAGCATAGTCACACTACGTAGGACAATTAAAAACTATAAATAGCCTCATGTCAGTTCAGGTTAGGTCAGGTTTTGCTGCCAATATCTTTTTAGATTTTGGGAATCCAGATAAAGGTATTATGGATTGGGAATCCAGATAAAGGTATTATGGATCATTATTTCATTTCAAAAATCCTTCAACATTCTTAAGTTAGCAAATATTAATTAGGTTTTCATTTCTCGTTATCTCACTAACTGTAGTAATTCCAGGTAGACAAAAACATAGCTAATTCAAAGCTGCCACACACCAGCATAAAGAACACCCATAGAAGCCATTAGTTCATAAACCAAAGATCCCATCAAATTTTTACATGGCTTTATTCTAGTCTCTTTAACCTCAACTTTATTTGTATCTAATCTCCACCTGTACCATCCCAATGGCAGCCAGTAACCACATGTGATTTCTGAGCACTTTTAAGTATGTCTAGTCCAGGCCAGGTGCAGTGACTTATGCCTGTAATTCCAACACTTTGGGAAGCCGAGGTGGGCAGATGACTTGAGCCCAGGAGTTGAGACCAGCCTGGAAAACATGGTGAAACCCCATGTCTATTAAAAATACAAAATACTAGCTAGGCATGCTGGTGTGTGCCTGTTGTCCCAGGTAGTTGGGAGGCTGAGGGGAGAGAAGCACCTGAGCCCAGGAAGTAAATGCTGCAGTGAGCTATGATCACACCACTTCACTCCAGCCTGGGCAATGAGAGTGAGACCCTGTCTTATAAATAAATAAAAACATAAATAAATAAGGCTAGTCCTAATTGAAATGTCATGAAAATAAAATATCTCTTTGATCATTTTTATATAGTTTACATGTTGAAATAATATCTTGGCTATACCAGTTTAAATAAAATATATTATTAAAATTAATCTGTCTCTTTTTACTTTTTCAACATGGCTACTAGAAAACTTTAATTATATAAATATAATATATATTGGCATTACATTTATCTTGGACAGTGCTACTCTAGTCCCATGCTAGTAAGCATGACTTAAACTAATTAAAATTAAACATCATCTCTTCTTAACTATCCAAGACTGGGCTGGATATGTCCCCTATGTACTTCCATTGCTCCTTATGCTTACTTCTATCATAGCATTATTTCATTGTATCATAACTGACACTCCACAAGGTTGAAAGTTTCTTGAGGAAACAGATTAGATTTTTTAAGCCTCTTATACTGACAAAGATTCAATCTTTGACCAAACTAGCTAGGCTCCTCTGAGCTCTCTTCTCAACTAGGCCTCAACCTCTGCCTATAAAAATTCCACTCTCAGCACAAATGATTTCATGCACCACCTTCCACCCACATTAGAAGATTTAAACAAACAGTTTCTAACAGCTCAAGTCTGCATCCCTAGGATGACCCTATCCCCACTTTAAAGTGCCTGCCAGACAAAGCTTCAGGCTGCCAAAAGAATATACTATTTATTCTAGCCCATATTGGTCAACAGGCCCGACTACCCTTTCTTAGAGCATCCAGTTGTGAATCTTTCCTCCGTACCTTTAAGATGTATATGTGTGTTAGTCTATTTGCACTGCTATAAAGGAATACCTGAGCCTGGGTAATTTATTTTTAAAAAATAAGTTTATTTGGCTCATGGTTCTACAGGCTGTACATGAAACTTGGTGCCAGCAACTGCTTCTGGTGAGGGCCTTAGGAAGCTTACAATTATGACAGAAGGGCACCAGGTATCGGGGGAAACCTACCCCCGATACTCAACATAGGTTCCTTTCTATTTCCTTAAGTGTTGGCCGGTCTGAGAAATAAAGGGAAAGAGTACAAAAGAGGGAAATTTTAAAGCTGGGTGTCCAGGGGAGATATCACAGAAGGGGAGCCTGCGTGTTACAAGGTAAGAGAGAGAGGGAGGAGGTGCCAGGCTCCTTTAAACAACCAGATCTCACCTGAACTCACAAAAAACATACCCATTACCACAAGGATGACACTGAGCCATTCATGAGAGATCTGCCCCCACGACCCAAACATCTCCCAGTAGGCCCACCTCCAACACTGGAGGTCACATTTCAACATAAAATTTGGAGGGGACAAAAAATCCAAACCATATCTGTATGTACCTCCCACAACTCAGGAGTATTTTTCTCAAGGACCTAAAAGCTATTCCATTAAAATGTAATTATCAGGAAAGTTAGGGCCTCTGTCTGCTAGTCTGTGTATAAGCATAGAATCCTAACTTGATACTTGCCAGCTAACAGACACAGCTGGCCTAATCAGCATGTACACTGATGAACTCTGTAATTTTTCTTTTCCCTTACCACTCCCTCATTCTCCGTTTAAAACACTCAATCACCTCTGTACAAATCAAAGTTGATTTCAATTCATGCTGGACCCTCCTTGCTTACTGCCACACTGTATTACTGACTAAAATCTGTCCTTAGCACTTTAACTTGCATCTAGCTTTGCTTATCTTTAACAATACCCAGAATTATATAGCACAGGCTTGAAGTAAGTATTCAATAAATGTTGTTAAATCAGTGACAATATAAAATATAATACTAGCCAGCTGATGAAAAAAGCCACACATAATTCTGAGGCAATAGGCAATCATAAATTATAGCCTCAGTCAATGAGGCTTTAAAAAAATCAAAGAGAATAACACTGATATATTAAAAAAAAAAAAAAAAGAATATTAAAATCTAGGTTGTTTTCTCACCTGAAGTCAAATTCCGAGCTGTACTTTGTGATTTCTGCACTTCAGTAGATTTAAAATTGAGGTCATCCTGCATCATCTTTAGCTCTTGATTGGTGATAGAAGATATCTGTTTCATACGATTTATATTCTGCATTTGCAGAGAAATAAAAATACAAAAAAATCCACTGATTTAACTCTCAATAAAACTCTTGGAAAACACTGTCAAAGGATGAGATGTTTGGATCAGGTATTTGTTTTTGAAACACACTATTCAAGTTATATGTTGTATAGAAAATGAAATTCAAAATTGGGTTTTCTCAATAAAGACAGACTATAAATTCAAAATTGTGGGGTTTTTTTCATTTCCTTTATTTCACTGTAGAAAAAAATTCAAGTACACTATTTTAGAAACTGGTTGTAGTCTTAAAACACTTAAGAATATTGAAAGGAGACCATGCATTTCATAATAGATGCCCAATAAACATTTTCTGATAATTTGAGATACCCATTACATATACATGCAAGAAAAGAATCCTTTTTATTTACAATAAAATTTACAGTATAAAAACATAAACATTTTCTAACATGTCTAGGTTTTGAAATTATCTGTGCAAACGTTACTTTCAAAAGTTCAGACAGATTAACAATGGAAGAAGATCATAATAATTATTCTCAATTAGGGCTTCATTTACTGCTGAATATTGATATTATACATATCATCCTTTTTCTCTATCACCCTAATTACCTGACATTTTGCTAGAGTGATAAAAAAGTTAATAGCTGAAATAAATAGTAACAAGTAAGGGAATTTAAAGGAAGCAGTTAAATGAAAAGACATAATAGTGAGTCATTTTATTTTTTGAGTTGTATTTGGAAAGTTAATCACAGCAAAAATAAAGGGGACACCAAGACAGGCACAGGTACTCACTCGACTACAGTGCTCCAAGAGTGAAACAATGTTGGCTTCTATCTGTGCCTTTCGTTCCAGTTCCTGATTCTTTGTTTCCTCAAAAGTCTCAATAAAAGCTGACAATTGGAAACCATAAGAGAGGTTACTGTTGATAGAGTTAACACTATATAAACTCTGATTTGTAGGTCTTAAGAGTGCTTTTTAGAATTTTTTTTTTTTTTTTTTTTTTTGAGACGGAGTCTCATTCTGTCACGAGGCTGGAGTGCAGTGGTGCGATCTCAGCTCACTGCAACCTCCGCCTCCGGGTTCAAGGGATTCTCCTGCCTCAGTCTCCCGAGTAGCTGGGACTACAGGCCTGTATCACCATACCCAGCTAATTTTTGTATTTTTACTAGAGACGGGGTTTCACCATGTTGGCCAGGATGGTCTGGATCTCTTGACCACGTGATCCACCTGCCTGGCCCAATTTTTAGAAATTTTAAGCTACCACTGTTTAATTTGTTATTAACCCAAAGGTAATTATTCAATAAGAACTTTACATACGTACAAACTGCCTAAATCCTGTGACCTTGATATAAATCAGAAAGTTATAAATATAGGCTGAAAAGAAATAGCTGATAAAATGACAATCAGAAGAAATTTGCTTTTATAAAGATCTCCTTTGATATATCAATAATTATTAACACCCTGGCTACTAACTTTATTTCTATAATTTCCATTGCTGAATACCTATTTTATCTGAAAATGAGTATTTTATTTATAATGCTGGATTCATTTCAACTAAATGAATTTAATAATTTATTCAGATTGTAAATAAATATTCTAGGAAATTATCTTTTTATTTGTTTAATATAGAACCAGTTCTTATTTACATGTTCGACTATTTCTATGGGACATCTAAAAAATAGAAACTTTCAGTCAAAAATAATTTTATTGTTAGCATGAAATAAACATCAACAGCTTGCCTTCTATAATGGATTTCCATTCTACTTTTTTCTTATATTTAGTATATTTTTAAAGTGAAACAGTCTTCAACACAACATTTTTTATTTGAATATGGTGGTAGAGGACCACAATCAATATTTTTTATAAAACTGAATTTTCTTTAATGTCCTGCTTCAGCATTCATACAGGTCTTATGTGTGAATATCCTGCTTTTTAATCTGTTGATCATACATTAAGTGGCCATATGAAATTTTTATATATACACAAAAGCATAAATGAACATTGTTTTTCAGGGGTTATTTTTTAAGGAAAAACCACAGTTAATATGTGGAAAGAAATCTGAGCTAGGTGACCTTCTATTTTAAGATTCTGTAGTATAGGAATTCTTTCCATTCATTCAGTAAACATTCATTAAATGAACATTTATTGAAGTGCCAGATACCATACTAGGTAGTATCTAGTAATTTCTAATATTGTGGTGTCATGACACATTGTTCCTTGATTTTACACCTTTCTCCTTTACCAAAAGACTCAAAAAAATTTTTTTTGAGATAATTTTTGGTATTTACTGACATTTTAAAGAAAACTTGGTACACTGTAAAATAAGAGCTGACAATTACTCTTTTATAGCATGCCTCCATGAAGGTAACTATTGACATCAGACCTAGATGAAACTCTAGCATTTCGTTAGAATTCAGATTCTAGCAAAATGATAACTTAAAAGGAAACCAGAGTAATAGATAATACATGCCAATTTTTTAAAAAACTTGTAAGTGTATAACATAAGTTTAAGTGAAAACCAATTTATAAAATCAGGCTGAGATTTTTTTTAAGTGAATCAAAACTGTAACAAAAAGCGACTAAAATTACAGCTGGTGATAGAACAGAGTGACAATATCTGATGTGAGGGCTAATAAACAAGTATTATGGAAAGCTAAATATAAAAGTGAAAGATACTAAAGCTGAATATAGTGAAGCATGTAAAAGAGAACACTCAATCAATAAATGGTCTATAGCAGCAGTCCCCAACCATTTTGGCACCAGGGACCGTGGAAGACAATTTTTCTATGGACCAGGGCTGGGGGACAGATGCGGGTGATGGTTTTGGGATGAAACTGTTTTATTTCAGATCATCAGAGTTAGTTAGATTCTCATAAGGAGAGTGCAACCTAGATCCCTCACATGCGATAGGGTTCACACTCATATGAGAATCTAATGCTGCTGCTGATCTAACAGGAGGCAGAGCTCAGACGGTAATGCTCGCTTGCCAGTGGCTCACTTCCTGGTGTGTGGCCTGGTTCCTACAGGTCTGCAGCCTGGGGGTTGGGGACCCCTGGTCCATAAGCTTCCTCTATACAGACTACGAATGTAAGTACTAGCTTTAGAATCTAGCCCCAATGTATAGACATTCATTACGTATCTTTTTAGAATTTTCTACCCATCTCTAAATTATGCTAGAAACTATTCTTCAAGGCAAAATGCTTTGAATGTCCACACTTCTGCATTTATTAGCCATTATATCTGCCCAAAATGAGGTCTCTGATTTGGTATAAATGAACAGCAATCTGAAAATATTATATTTTTATATCTACAAGAATATCACTTACTGTCCATATTTTCCTCCCTTTTTTTTAGCTCCTTGTATTTCTGGTTCATTTCACCTATGAGAAATATAAAATACAACATTAATTTCAAAAATACCACATACAGTGCTCTAAATTGAAAACATCTCTTTAGTTCTCTCTATGCCATTAGTCATTGACTATTCATTGACTTTCCATTCCCAGCCTGGGGCTATTCAACCTATACATGAACACTATGGGGGCTGAGAAACGTAAGTTCCCAAGAAAGTCCATTCCATCTTTGAAAGATCACCAGCAAGATAGTAGAGTAACTTCACTCACAGAGTTTATACTCTAAAGATTTAACAATTAATTAAAATTAAAAGGTACTAAGTGCTATCATAAGAAAAATAAAAGATGCTATAGGAGCACGCAGCAAGGCAACTAACCTAGGTCAGGATTACAGAGAAAGTTTCCCTAAACAAGTAATATTTAAGTTACATTATAAAGAATAGTAGGAGTTACCTGGTCAAAATACAGAAACTGCAAATGTCAAAGCATTACCAGTAAAAAGTTTCAAAGTGAGGATGAATATGGTAGCATAAAGAACTGAGGGAGTGGTATGGCGGAGGCAGAGAATGAAGTGAAAAAGTGGCACAAAGATGAGGCAGATTACAAAGCACCTTATAAGATCCACGTTAAAGAGTTTGGACTGAGCCGGGCACGGTGGCTCAAGCCTGTAATCCCAGCACTTTGGGAGGCCGAGATGAGCGAATCACGAGGTTAGGAGATCGAGACCATTATGGCTAACACGGTGAAACCCCGTCTCTACTAAAAAATACAAAAAAACTAGCTGGGTGAGGTGGTGGGTGCCTGTAGTCCCAGCTACTCGGGAGGCTGAGGCAGGAGAATGGCGTGAACCTGGGAGGCAGAGCTTGCAGTGAGCTGAGATCCGGCCACTACACTCCAGCCTGGGCGACAGAGCAAGACTCCGTCTCAAAAAAAAAAAGAAAGTTGTCACAATAATCTGGGTGAAAGATGAAAGCTGCCTGGAGTAGAGCGGTGGTAATTAGGATGGAAGGTAGTGAATTATTTTTTGTGACATTTAAGAGCCAGAGTGAATGGATTTTGGTGAGGGTTAAACAGGGAGGAATCAAGGATGCTTCCCAGGCTTCTGGCTTGGCCATCTGAGAAGACGGTAGTATGATTAACCTAAATGGGGAAAAAGTTGAGAAAGAGTTGCTTACAGCAGTTTTGCACATGTTTAACAAACATGAAAAGCAGGTCTAAAGGAACAAAAATCCAAGGCCTAGAAAAATGAATGAATTCTGCCATTTTAGCCTCACAGAGGGACCTATTAGTAGGAGTGGATCATGATTATTTTATGACAATAGGATTTCACTGTAACAAAAACTGAGCTTTGAAGGAACATGGCAGCTGCCATCTGTAGAGAAAGCAGACAGAGACACGAACCTCCATCTGTGCATATATTTGCTTGGTGTTAAGTGAATTATGAGAACACAAGGGTGATGGCAAAGTCAGAGACGTGGATTAGCAAACAGCTTTTCTGCCTTCTGGTCTGAAAAGTTTTCTGAAATTCATTGACGACAATCCTGATACCGAGAAAATCTTATGTTAAGGCCTCCAAAATATTACTGGTAGTAAAAAGCTGCAAGTGAAAGCTAATGTTTAAGGACAGTAAATTCCTAATGGTCACAAATTCCTAGCCAGGCTACACCTAGCACCAACAGGAAACCCTGGATCCACTCAGATAAGGCTCTAGATGGTTTAGCAACTTTACTGAACTACTACTCAGGTCAAATGATCAACCATGGTCTGAAAATACACTAATGCACCCTGATTAACTGTGAAGAGGAGGCCAGAGGTAATCTGTTATTAATTAAACAAACTTTGTCTGTATATATGGGTGTGAGTGTGTGTGTATATATATATGTATACAAATTTGTAAAATATACTACAGACAGGGTTTTGAGTGGGAAACCGAAAGAGTTGGAGTTTGTAGCACACATGATCTGGGATACCCTTATAGGAGGAAGATGTGCATATAAATATCATTGCACATGTGAAGTGGCAGAAAAGCTACTATCTCCTGAACATGCCATGACCCATGTTTCTAAGAAAGTCCTAGTTTCTTGTTCTGGCTATTTAAGTTCCACTCTTGCGAGACCGGTCAGGCATTAAGGGATTAGGAGGGAGGCCTGGATCCTAGACTTTACAAGGATTTAACTATCATCTTATCTTTCTTCTTTTAATCTTGAGAGAATTCCTACACATGATGGTTCCAGTTTCTCATCTTGCTTTTAGACCCCAACACACTGCAATGAGGCTTTTCCTCCTTCTATTCCAATGAAATTGTTCTCAGTGAGATTATACGACTGCTTAATGATCAAATCCAAAGGGCAGTCAGTTATCTTACTCTGCAATATTTGACACTATTGATACAACCTTTCAACTTTCTTTGTTTTCCTTTATGTTTTGTTTTTGCTTTTTGGGGGGATGGGGGAGCTTCTCTGGCTTTTCTTACTCTCAGATCATTATTTTTCTGTCTTCTCTTCATGGGTCTGCTTCCTTCTTCATTTACATTCTAGAGTTCTGTTCTTAATGAACTTCTAACGCTATATCCATGGCAATTTCACACATTCTTGTGGTTTAAGAACTCTCAAATTTAATATATTGTCTGATTTTTAGATTCTTTAATCTAAATGCTTACTATATATATTTATTTGGAAGCCCTTTCAGGAAATCCTAACTCAGTATATTCATAATTAAACTCATCGTTTTCCCCCTCTTTATTCCCTATTACATTTGGCTGTCCTCACCATCCATTTATCATTCAAGTCAGAAACCTGAGAGGAGACTCCTCCCTCCTTCTCTCCTCAAAGTCATCCTCCTAGTTGCCAAAAGATTGAGCTGGAAGACATAACTGGTTAACGTTTACAGCTGCATAGCTGGCCAGCTGGACTCGATGGGACAGAGCTCCCACACATCTCAGCAGATTCCCAAGCTTCATAAAACTTTCTCCAATATCACTATTGCTAAGAAAGAGAGTGGTTAGAGCATTAGTGAACTTCTCTATTTTGTGATTTCTCAGTGGAGGATTAGTATCTGAGTTGCCCATAAAGGCAATGTAAATGTAGGCAGATAGACGGAAGCAAGTCAGTGTATCACAATGAAGGTATAAGCAGTTAAGCAGAAGGCTCTAATGTAGTAGAATCAACAATGAGGAGACCAAGGAAGAGGGAAAGGGACACAATGGTAAAAGGAAGGTAATTTTGGAGATATCCTTTAATTCTAAGCATTTAATGTCAGCATAGTTCTATACTCATTTATTTATTTCAGATACATTTACTGATTATCTACTGTGTGCCACATACTGTAATAGGTGTTGGGATATCAAACTGAGTAAGACAGTTTCCACCCTATTCTCAAAGGGCTTACACTCATTAGGTGTATAAAAACAAAAATGTATAATGCAACATAAGTGCTCTAACAGGTACGTATGAAGTGCTGTGGTAACCAGATGCGTGAAAAGAGTTCAGGAGGATTTTTCACAGGAATTATACTGGCAAGGTACTTTATCAGGTAACATGGGGATTAAAGAAAAAAGTAAAATATTTTCCTTTGAAGAATTTATACTCTAATAAGACAAGTATACAAAAATGTATACTATAAATTCAGGCTTTTTCATCCCCCAAGTAGGAAAGAAGAAATGAGTATGGGCTGTTAAAAAAAAGACTGGGGCTACTGTAGAACAGACACCATTGCTTTCTGATAGTCTCTGCTATAGCCAGCAGTGGAGAAAGGGAGTTATGCTCTTCTTGCACTGCCAGTAGTCTGAGCACCACCAAAACTACCTCTGTCCTCACTGCAAGGAAGTTCACCCCACACTTTTACTTCTCTGGCATCAAATGATATTCTCCTGACTCAGGCTTTATAGGCTTTTATACTCTGAGAAGTTACCATTTTCCAAATAGGTGGCTATCCTAATCTTCTCTCCTGATCAATACACAACAAGGCTTGTACTAGTAACTCTCCAGGCCCCAAGGCCCCCAACTCAGCAAAGCCTACTGATTTTCGAGTTGAAAGGTCAACAGAAAACAAAATCAGGGAGATGGGGCAAGAAAAAAAACTCCACAGGACTTCTGCACATCCAGATTGTTTCTTAGCATTTGAAATACTTCTGAAGCAGGCAAAGTCTCCCAGTACCCTTCCTTCTTTTTTTTTTTTTCTTTTGAGACACGGTCTCACTCTGTCACCCAGACTGTAGTGCAATGGTGCAATCTCGGCTCACTGCAACCTCTGCCTCCCAGGTTCAAGTGATTCTCCCATCTCAGCCTCCCAGGCAGCTGGAGCTTCAGGCACGTGCCACCACACCCAGCTAATTTTTGTTTTTAGTAGAGACACGGTTTCACCATGTTGGCCAGGATGATCTCGAACTTCTGACCTCAAGTGATCCACCCACCTCAGCCTCCCAGAGTGTTGGGATTACAGGCGTGAGCGACCGCACCTGGTCTCACTATCTTCTATATGGCATGGTTGCTATCCCTACTACCATTCTGGTCACTCTACTATGAATGAGCTCTAGTTTTTCTTTAACCCTTTTAACATATTATGCCAATAAACTTAAAATTCCAAGAAGACCGTCACTTTCCATAGTCTATATAACCACTTTTTGTTACGCAATCTAGGATTTCAGCTGTTTTCAAAGCTATATCACATAATTCATATTGAGTTATCTAAACCCCTTCTAACATTTTCACATTTTAGTGAGCCAGAACACTTTCTCCTCCCTGACTCCTGTTTCAATTTGAATTAGTTGTGGGGGCCTATAAAATTCCATCTTTTTGCATTCAGTCTCTCTCTCCCATCTACTTTCCACATACCATTATTACAGTAAGCAGCAAATTAGTATACAAAACACAGTCATTCTGTGGTATCTGACGGGGACTGGTTTCAGTACCCCAATCCCCTCTGTAGATACCAAAACCTGAGGATGTTCAAGTCTTTTACATAAAATGGCATAGTATTTGCATATAACCTATATATACCCTCCTGCTATATACTTTAAGTCATCCCCAGATTACTTATGATACCTAATATATTGTAAATGGTTGTTACACTATGTTGTTTAGGAAATAACGACAAGGAAAAAAAGTCTGTACATGTTCAGTAAAGATGCGACCATTGTCGCAAACTACACAGTACACATCAGCAACAATGTAACATTTTTTGTTTCATTTTCATTTTAAAAATAGAAATGGGGTCTTACTATGTTGCCCAGGCTGATTTTGAATTCCTGATCTCAAGCAATCCTCCTGCCTCAGCCTCCCACAGTGTTGGAATTACAGGCATGAGCCACCATGCCCAGTCACATTTTCTATCAACACTTGCAGATGACTTTCATTTAATGGCCTGAAAGAGTACATTAACATGCATCAAAACTCTGGCTTTTCTGGCTGAGCACTATGGCTCACAACTATGATCCCAATACTTTGGGAGGCCAAGAGGACTGCTTGAGGCTGGGAATTTGAGATGAGCCTGGGCAAAATAGGCCTGTCTTTACAAAAAATTTTAAAATTAAAAAAAAAACACACACACAACCCCTAGTTTTTCTCTCTTGATAACCCTCATTTGATGATTATGACGATTATAATTTCTTTTCTTTTTTTTTTTTTTTTTTGATACGGAGTCTCGCTCTGTCGCCCGGGCTGGAGTGCAGTGGTCGGATCTCAGCTCACTGCAAGCTCCGCCTCCCGGGTTCATGCCATTCTCCTGCCTCAGCCTCCCGAGTAGCTGGGACTACAGGCGCCCGCCACCTCACCCGGCTAGATTTTTTTGTATTTTTTAGTAGAGACGGGGTTTCACCGTGTTAGCCAGGATGGTCTCAATCTCCTGACCTCCTGATCCGCCCATCTCGGCCTCCCAAAGTGCTGGGATTACAGGCTTGAGCCACCGCGCCCGGCCCCGACGATTATAATTTCTATTTGGTGCTCACGGTGCCCATATGGTGAGGTGATGAGATGCACAGCACTGTAGGTAAGTGGTGAGACATGAGGCTAACTTGAACCTTCTAATAGGACGTCGGAAAGATCACTTATGCTGGAAGAATCTTCAAGTGTTTAAGGTCAAGGCTTCATAATACAGATGGCTTCAGTTAGGAACGCTGTTCTAGGAAGCTGTTTCTCCTTTATCCTTGAATCATCAAACAACTCTTGGAGTGGTTGTAGGCATGTTTGCTATCCCTCAGGTGACATGGAGGCTTTGTTCCATTGAAGGATCATATCCTTTAACACTTGCACCTGTTGAAAAACTGATGCAAATTTTTCAAGTATCCAAATTGATGACTGTGTTTCCTCTAAATCTGTATCACTGTCATTATCTCCTGTAGAGAATTTCAGCAGAACCTTGAGTTCCTTGCTGGTAAGGGTTTCTCTATGCTCTTCTACGTGTTCCTTAAAGTCACCCTTGATCATGTCAGAGAAGCATTCCCCACCAACTTCCTTTGCAACATTCAAGATATTCCTGGGCCAGGCGCGGTGGCTCATGCCTGTAATCCCAGCACTTTGGGAGGTCAAGACAGGTAGATCACGAGGTCAGGAGTTCGAGACCAGCCTGGGCAATATGGTGAAACCCCGTCTCTACTAAAAATACAAAAATTAGCTGGGCGTGGTGGCATGTGCCTGTAATCCCAGCTACTCAGGAGGCTGAGGCAGGAGAATTGCTTGAACCCAGGAGATGGAAGTTGCAGTGAACCAAGACCGTGCCACTGCACTGCAGCCTGGGTGACAGAGTGAGACTCCAACTCAGAAAAGCAAAAACAAAAACAAAAAGAATCATATTACTGACTTCTGCATCAATAATGGGGAAGCTCCTGAAACCACTGACTACCTCATTCCATAATGACTTCCAACATGCATTGACTGTCTTGGGCTTTGGGGCATCTACAGCCTCTGTAAAAAGCACAACTACATTTGCAATTGTGAAGCTCTTCCATAAATCCATGACACTGTAGTCAAGGTTAGCATCAAGGACAGCACAAATCCTCCCGAAGGTGAGGTGGATGTAAGTCACTTAATGCACTTGCTGATGCCTTGATCAAATGGCTAAAACAGTGAAGTAGCATTTGCCTTAGGAGGCAAGAACATCACTGCAACATCGTTATTAGTGAAGTAGAGAGATTAGGGATGGCCACGAGTAATGTCAATTATGAAGATGACCTTGAATGGCACCCTGTTCTCTTCCAGGTATTTCTTCATTTTAGGAATAAAAACGAATTCCAGGAACAAGACGGCCATCACCCAAGCCTTCCTATTGTGTTGCCAGAACACAGGCAGGCAATTTTTGATTTTAAGGGCCCAGAGACTGTTTGTTTGGTACACAAGACCTGGCTTGACCATGTGACCTGCTGTGTTGCCACATAGCACCAGAGTAAGATGATCTTTCCAGGTTTTGAACCCCAGAGCCTGCTTGACACTCTTAAGGATTTATATATTAGGCTTCTTCTTCCAGAACAAGTCTGTTTCAACACAACTGAAGACTTGCTATGAAAGGTATCCTTTGTCTTCTGAGTTTCTTGAGCTCTTGTTGGAGTGCTGCTACTGCCTGGCCATCAGCTAATGCTGATTCTCCTGTGATCTTTAAGTTCTTGAGGCTGTAGTACTTTCCACAGCTAACTAGTCATCCCTTACTATCCTTCAATTCCTTCCTCTCACTCTCTTCAACTTCCTCACAGGAATGCTCACAAAGGCTAAATGCTTTTTCATACATAATTTTTCATACATAATTTTGCCATCAACAGGGACATGCTTTTGTGATACTTTGTCTTCTCATATATTTGATGTTTTCTTCATCTCTGCAAGCAATTTTTTTTTTTTTTTGAGATGGGTTTCGCTTTTGTCGCCCAGGCTGGAGTGCAATGGCACAATCTTGGCTCACTACAACCTCTGCCTCCAGGGTTCAATCAATTCTCCTGTCTCAGCCTCTCTACTAGCTGGGATTACAGTCACCCACCCCTATGCCCAACTAATTTTTGTACTTTTTAGTAATGACAGGGTTTCACCATTTTGGCCAGGCTGGTCCTGAATCCTGACCTCAGGTAATCCACCCACCTCGGCCTCCCAAAGTGCTGGGATTACAGGCGTGAGCCACCGCGCCTGGCCAGTCTCTGCAAGCATTTTATCATGAATCACAGCGACAATTTTTTTGCCATTGTAAGGGCAGCACTAACACTTTCACAAATGTCAGCTTCCTTCTGTTTTATTGTGCCACTTTGGTAAATCGCACACCACTTTTCAAAAGATCTAAGATTTTTATTTTCTTGTTTAGAGACGGCACTTTACACTCTCTCTTAGTCTGTAAGGGATTTCTTTCACCATATAACTGATTTTTAGGAGTCTTTTTTTTCAAAGAAGCAAAGAGTGAACACAAGTAGCCAATGAATAAATTGCCAGATGAACAGTACTCAGACAATGGGTGCTAGAGAGAGACTGCGGATCTGTGAAACAATGGGAGGCTATGGTAGGGTATTCTTCAGTTCATTCAAATGGATTCCGCATAGTGCTTATTAGCACATGGCAGGTTCAAACTTGTTTTTTGAAACTTTCTGTATTTTTTTTCAGTTATTTTCCATCCATAGTTGGTTGAATCTGCAGATGAAGAACCCGTGGATACAGAGAATTGACTATATTGCTAAATTGCTATGGTAAAATGAGTACATATAAGCTTAATGTTTTAAACTAACCTTGGCATTAGGTTTCACCTAATTTTCTAAATACACATTCTCTGGGAAATACAGTTGACCCTTGAACAACACAAGTTTGAACTGAGGGTCTACTTATATGCAGGTTTTCTTCTGCCTCTGCTATCCCTGAGATAGCAAAACCAAACTCTTCCTCCTCTTCCTCAGTCTACTCAATGTGAAGACAATGAGAATAAAGACCTTTATAATGATCTACTTCCATTTCATAAGTGGAAAATAATAAAATCTTTATAATTCTCTTAATAACATTTTCTTTTCTCTAGCTTACTTTATTGTAAGAATACAGTATATAATACACACAAAATATGTGTTAACTGTTCATGTTATTGGTAAGGCTTCCAGCCAACAGTAGACTATTAATAATTTTTTATGGAGTCAAAAGCTATACATGGATTTTTGACTGCATGGCACACTCAACACCCCTAATCCCAATGCTGTCTTGAAGTGTCAACTCTCTCTCTATATATATATATTATATATAATCAAAATATATTATATACCTTATTTTAATATATATTTAATATATAATTTATATATTATATATTATATATATTATATTTATATATTTATATATTTATTATATATAACTGTATTTTAAATTTGGGCAGAAAAGTTTCCTTACAGCTATGCAAACAAGGTCAGATAATTATTTCTAAAGACAGGAGGCACTTTAAAAACTGTAATTGTAATTTTTATATATTGTATAAATTGTATAATTTTTATTATCTAATTATGTAAATATATATATTATATAATATATAATATATAATAAATATATTACATATTATATTATATATAATATATATTTTATATATATTTATATATTTATAATATACATAAAATATATTTCTATATAATATAAATATATCATATATTATATTTATATATCTATATATTTATTATATATTTATTAATATATAATTATATATTAATTACATATAAATAAATACATATAAATACATAGTATTTATATATTATTATTTATGTTAATATAGATTAATCTTTATTAAATATTATATATTTATATATTTATTATATGATAAAATATATATTATATAAATATATTTATATAACATATTTTCTATATATTTTATATAAACATAAAATATAATATACTATATAAAATATAAATATATTATAAATATAAATATAAAATTAATATAAATATATTATATTAAAATACGTTATATATTAATATATTTACATATAAATATGTATTTAATATATATATAAAGCAATTTTTTTGCTTTTTTTGAGACAGAGTCTGGCTCTGTTGCCCAGGCTGGAGTGCAGTGGCGTGATCTCGGCTCACTGCAAGCTCCACCTCCCAGGTTCACGCCACTCTCCTGCCTCAGGCTCCCAAGCAGCTGGGACTCTAGGCGCCCACCAACACACCCAGCTAATTTTTTGTATTTTTAGTAGAGACGGGGTTTCACCATGTTAGCCAGGATGGTCTCGATCTCCTGACCTCTGATCTGCCAGCCTCGGCCTCCCAAAGTGCTGGGATTATAGGCATGAGCCACTGTGCCCGGCCAGGGTCAACTGTATTTTAAATTTGGGCAGAAAAGCTTCCTTACAGCTATGCAAACAAGGTCAGATAATTATTTCTAAAGACAGGAGGCACTGTAAAAACTGTAATTGTAATTTTTATATATTGTATAAATTGTATAATTTTTATTATCTAATTATGTAAAACAAAAGGACTATGTAGAAGTTTGTTCCAACAGAGTACTGTATATAAAATCAAATAGTATAATTGGCAGTAGTTGGCATATACTAAACATAAGGTCCTTAATCATTTTCAAAAGTAGTGGTTATCAAACTTTAACATGAATCAGAATCACAAGGAGGACTTACTGAAACACAAATTGCTGAGCCCTCTCCTTAGGGTTTCAAATTTAATAAGTCTCGGGTACTGAATTTGCATTTCTAACAAGTTTCAGATGGTGGCGATGATCCTGGTGTAGTCATAATACCACCATTTTAATGAAAGATTCAAAGTATAGTTTAAACAATTTCTAGATTGAACAAAAATAATTAATTCTTCTTCAGCAGATATATGTTGGAAAACCACAGAATAGCAATGGATCGATGCCATTTGAAATATCAGATACCAGAAGATAAACCACTTCGAAATTCAACAGATTTTGTACATCCTGAAGGAAATACTGATGGGAAAATACTTTCTAATGTATGCTTTGGGAAAATAACTGCGGTAAAGTTATTCAATTTTCCTTTTATAAATTAACAGCATTGATAAGTCACTAATTAATATTTATGAGTATATTTTAAATTGATTGCTATTATGAATGTGTTTTGTGTTTATATATTTACTATTTATGTTATTGGTAAGGCTTTCAGCCAACAGTAGACTATTAATAATTAAGTTTTTTAATTATCTAATCTAATTTTCACAATAACCCTAAGAGGTAGGTACTGTAATTACCTCCATTTTAAAGAAAAAAACTAAGATAAAATAAGATTAAATAGCGTAAACAGCATGTCCAAGATCAAACAGCACAGCCTGGATTTGAATCCAGGCATTCCAGTAACAGGACACGTGCTTTTAAATAAAATGATTCTGATGGGGCATGGTGGCTCACACCTGTAATCCCAACACTTTGGGAGGTCAAGGCGGGCAGATCACCTGAGGTCAGGAGTTCAAGACCAGCCTGACCAACATGCAGAAACCCGTCTCTACTAAAAACACAAAAAATTAGCCGGGCATGGTGGTGCCTGCCTGTAATCCCAGCTACTTGGGAGGCTGAGGTAGGAGAATTGTTTGAACCTGGGAGGTGGAGATTGTGGTGAGTCAAGATTGCGCCATTGCACTCCAGCCTGGGCAACAAGACAGAAACTCCGTCTCAAAAAATAAATAAATAAACAATAAAAAAATAAATAAATAGAATTATTGTCTTTAACATTTTTAATTTACCTTCCATAACTAAAGAAAAAATGATCCTAACCTAAGCTTTAAAACTCTGAGTATGAAAAAGTATACTATAGACAAACCAAAGTATTATATTTTGTTATTTCACTACTTTTGAATGACAGATATAAATTATGCAGAAAGTTACCATGAATTCATTCAGAATTTAGGACAGTAATTCAATATTCTTATAGCACTTTGTGTCTATTTCTATTATGACGTATTTACCACATTGTAGCAACTAGTTATTTGTATGTATTATGGTATATTAGTAATCACGTATTTGGTTTTACAATCAACTCCACAATTGGGAAAATACTTGAATCTGGAAATTAATCATTTTTGGTGAGTAATAATGCCCAATAATCCCTCCTGAAGAGACATATGACAGTGACTGTACTTTGTTAACTCTATTTATCAATCCTACTGTGTATATATTAATAGATGCTCAGAAAATTAGCCCCATCTTGTGGATCACAGTAGTACTACAAATTCAGGCCTAACAGTCAAAACTTTGGAACTGTCAGTGATGTGTACATTATCTTGACTGACAAAAACTAAAAGTCATATAGCTAGCATTGGTGAGGAACCACCTTCACATACTGCTTTTAGTTGTATAACATAACATAAGCTTTTCTGGGAAGAAATTTGCAAACCAGTTGTAAATATAAATAATATTCTATTCAAAATTTCACTTCTAGAATTTATTCTGTAGAAATAAATAGACGAGTTAATAAACATGAATGTACTAGAGTAGCACTGTTCTTGGGAGTAAAAAGTTAGAAACAGCCTAAATATCAATGTGGATACAATGAATCCTATGTAACAACAATCATGGGGGTAGCTAATGGTTGTCAGAAGTGCTTAATATATGTACCAGGCACCTTTTTTCTTCTTTTTTTTTTTTTTTTTTTTTTTTTTGAGACACGGTCTCACTTTGTTATCCAGGCTGGAGTGCAGTGGTGTGATTTCGGTTGGAGTGATTTTGGCTCACTGCGGCCTCGACCTCCCAGGTTCAAGTAATCCTCCTGCCTTAGCAAATAGCTGGGACTACAAGTAGCTGGGACTACAAGCCAAGCACACATCACCATGCCTGGCTAATTTTTGTATTTTTTTGTAGAGACAGGTTTTCACCCTGTTGCCTAGGCTGATCTCGAACTTCTGAGTTCAAGCAATCCACCCCCTCCCAAAGTGCTAGGGTTAAAGGCATGAGCCACCACACCTGGACCAAGAACCATTCTTAAGTCTGACCTTAGAGCCCTAACATTGACCACTATGCTATACCATTTCTCAGAATGAAGTATACATCCTCATAGGGAAGAATGTATATTATACAGTTAAATGAAAAGACTCAAGCTCAGAAGAATTGTATATTAGTATTAGTCCATTTAAAAATATGTTTGTAAATGTATTTAAAAAGTCTAAAAGCCTAAACATCAAACTGTAAACCATGATTACTCTGAAGACTTGGATGAGGAGAAAGGAGATAACGTTTTACTTTATATACTTTTCCACTGCTTGCATTTTTCATGTTAAATACATGTCAGATTCATATTTAAAATTACAATTTTTAAAAATTAGCTAATCTGAATCTTTAAAACAATTTTAGTAGTTTAAGGACTTTTTTTTCCTTTTTTAAGATGGAGTCTTGCTCTGTCGCCCAGGCTGGAGTGCAGTGGTGTGATCTTGGCTCACTGCAACCTCTGCCTCCCAGGTTCAAGCGATTCTCCTGCCTCTGCCTCCTGAGTAGCTCAGATTACAGGTGCACGCCACTACGCTCAGCTAATTTTTGTATTTTTAGTAGAGATGGGGTTTCACCATGTTGGTCAGGCTGGTCTTGAACTCCTGACCTGGGATTACAGGTGTGAGCCACTGTGCCCGGCCAGGACATTTTTTTTAAAGCTGGAAAGGATGACCTCATATAAGCTGAGGCTAATTGCCCAGTTAATGAAAGCATGAGGATGGTCATTTAAGGCAAACACACACAAAAATTTTTTTTTAAAAATCAGTAAAATGATGTACCTTCAAGGTGCTTAAACTCTCAGAAATTCTAGGTAAGTAAGGTTTACAATTGTCATTTCTTGGTATGAATGGCAGGTTGAACATGCACATCTAATTTTGATCCTTCCCCAAACCCCACTAAAACTACAGTAAAAAGAATTTTTATAGGTATAAACCCCCAGCATATAGAAATAGGAGAAAATAGCAATAACATTTTGGAAGCTGAAAGCAGACGGACAACTGGTAACTGACCTAGTAGAGTTGAGAAAGTCTAAATCTAAGCCAGTGTTGGGTAAAGCTGAGAACTACCCTCATTTCAAAAGGCTCAGTATTTTTGCTTAGAAAACTGATCACCTTTTTGTGATTTGTGAAAGGCTTTGACATGTCTTATAATAGTAATGCTGTTCTTTACAGAATTTATTTAATGTAAGGGAATACACTAGTAAAGAGTAAAACACCAGGCACAGTGGCTCACACCTGTAATCCCAACACTTTGGGAGGCCAAGGCAGAAGGACTGCTAGAGCCAAGCATGTTGAGATCAGCCTTGGCAACAGAGCAAAGCCCTGTCTCTACAACAAAAAAGTTTTTAACAATTAGCTGGGCATAGTGGCGTGCACCTGTACTCCTAGCTACTCAGGAGTTTATTTTACTTTACTATTTTATTTTTTATTTTATCTTGTCTTATCTTATCTTATTTAGCTAAGGCGAGAGGATCACTTGAGCCCAGGAGTTTGAGGCTGCAGTGAGCTATGATGTCACACCACTGTACTCTAGCCGGGGTGACAGAAAGACTCTATCTCATTTAAAAAAAGAAAAAAGAAAAAAGAATTAAGTAAGGGCCTGATTTCAGCTAAGTGGATGAAGACACTATTTACTCTGAAGGACTTCAGTGTAAGATATAAACTCTCAAGTATTAATCTGTAGTAAGAATAAAAGAATTTCTTAACAGATTCCTTAACAAAAACAAGCTGGGCACAGTAACATGAGCCTGTAGTCCCGGCTACTTGGAAGGCTGAGGCAGGAGGACTGCTTGGGCCCTGGAATTCGAGGCCACAGTGAGCTATGATCATGCCTGTAAATAGTCACTGCACTCTAGCCTGGTCAACACAGCAAGATTCATCTCTATTAAAAAAAAAAAAAAAGGTCACTTGGCTATATGTTAGAAGTAAGCCTTGAGGATAAAAACATCCTTATTAAAAATAGTATCCAATGTTGAGTGAAAATATTAAGCTGCTATTGTCCACTTGGTATGTTCTGCTTTACTCAGAAGAACAATACTTTTTCTATTACTTTCTCTTGCTTGTACAGAACCAATATTTTAGAAAGCAAAAATTAAGCAAACGTGAAATTGTTGGCACTTCAACTGAGAAAGGAGAAATCAGGATGGGTTCAGGTTTTTTGGAAAGTAGCATGACACCTGCCAATAACACTCCACCTTACTAATGACGTAGAGCTTGTAGCAAAATTCTGACCATATGACTTTCATTAGAGCTTTTTCTCATTGTTTCTAGTTAGCACACATATACACAAATTCCTTCCCTGCTAAAATATAGAACAGTGTACCCCCTTTTCTTTTCTTCGAGATAGAGTCTTGCTCTATCACCCAGGCTGGAGTACAGTGGCGTGATCTCGGCTCACTGCAATCTCCACCTCTCGCGTTCAAGCAATTCTCCTGCCTCAGCCTCCCAAGTAGCTGAGATTACAGGCATGCACCACTAGGCCCAGCTAATTTTTTTGTATTTTCAGTAGAAATAGGGTTTCACCATGTTGGTCAGGCTGGTCTTGAACTCCTGACCTCAGGTGATCCACCCGTCTCGGTCTCCCAAAGTGCTGGGATTACAGGCATGAGCCACTGCGCCCAGCCAAACAGTGTACACATTTAAACCCAAATAAATTTGGAACCATTATAACAAAATTACCTGATCCATCAATAAAGAAACACTATTTGGGTGCTGCCTAGCAAATATTTAATATCACAGAATCAAGTCTCCTAGTAGTTTTAAAAAGATAATGATATCTAATTATAAAAAAAAAATTCTATTATGAGATTATTTTATTTTTAAAAATCACTTGTAAGACCAAGGAACAATTTGACAGCAAAGAAGTCCTTCTAGAATTGGTCAAAAGTCTAAGAGTAGGCGCTTTCCAACTTGGACCCGGCAGAATGGCTCCCGCAAAGAAGGGTGGCGAGAAGAAAAAGGGCCGTTCTGCTATCAACGAGGTGGTGACCCGAGAATACACCATCAACATTCACAAGCGCATCCATGGAGTGGGCTTCAAGAAGCGTGCCCCTCGGGCACTCAAAGAGATTCGGAAATTTGCCATGAAGGAGATGGGAACTCCAGATGTGCGCATTGATACCAGGCTCAACAAAGCTGTCTGGGCCAAAGGAATAAGGAATGTCCCATACCGAATCCGTGTGCGGCTGTCCAGAAAACGTAATGAGGATGAAGATTCACCAAATAAGCTCTACACTTTGGTTACCTATGTACCTGTTACCACTTTCAAAAATCTACAGACAGTCAATGTGGATGAGAACTAATCGCTGATCATCAAATACATCAAATAAAGTTATAAAATTGAAAACAAAAAAAAACAAAAAAAAAACAAAAGTCTAAGAGTAGGCTCAAGTGTGTTATTGGTCAAACGTCTAAGTATTTTCTTTGCTTTATTCCACACTGCCACAGGAAAAAAGTCTAAAAGGCTAAACATCACACTGTAAACCATAGTTACCTCTGAAGACTTGTATAAGTGTGAGGAGAAAGGAGATGACTTTTTACTTTATATTCATACATTTTACACTGCTTGAATTTTTCACATTAAAAACAAATCAGATTCATACATACAAGTCATCGTTTAAAACAAATTAATCAGGACCTTTAAAATTACTAATTTAGGGAAAATTTTTAAAAACTCAGCATCATAGGGACAATAAAGATTTTCATGAAGTAGCCCAATAACTGTTAACTGATTTTATTTAGTTAATTTTGAGACATAATTATTCAATGTAGCTTTTGGAAAATTATAACATTAAGGACTTACCAAAATGAATAAATATGATATACTTGAGAAAGTTGCAAGATGACAAGGTCAGCATTAATACCTAGCAGAGAACGCAACTGTACCTAACTCAGTTTCTAAGGATCTTTGAATTTAGAATGAATTATATAAATATTTTAAAGTTTATTTGAAAACTGAAAGATTGCATTACTTAAGCCAGATATGTATAAACATCATTTATGGTTTATGTGCTTTCCTAACCAGAAACCCTACAGGGCAAAAGGTGGTCTGGTTGGATTATACACAGATGCTGTTCACAGAAGAAGCCAGATAGCATCTAAGAAATGAATAAAATGAGCCAAAGAGGGAATAAATCCAGGGGGCAGAACTAAGGATGAACTAGACAGACAATGCAATTTGATTATTATTGCTATCCTAAGGAACATAGCATCTATAATTGTGAGTCAGGGTAAGAATGTCCATATAAATAAGCATCCACCACTTTACTGGAAAACATAATCCAAGGTAGGAATCCTCTGGAAAGTAACAAAGCCTTTGCAGTCAAGCTGTCTCTGGGGAACAATGCATACCTACACCATAAAACTAGAGCACCAAAGAAGTAGCTAGAGCTCAATTTTTACCTTTAGTTCATTCTAAAATTCGTTTTCTGCTAAAATGTGATTTAGTTCATTTCACAAACATCTGATGAGTATGTATTTTCCCACACATTGTGTTGATGAAAGAGGTTACCAAAGTACGTAAGACACAGTCCCTGTCCTTGAGGACTTAGCCAAAGAGGGAAGACAAACACATAAACAGATAACTGTAATATTATGTGGTCGATCCAGTGATATGTTTATACACAGTGTGCTCTGAAAACATGGAGAAAGTTCACTCACTTAGCATAGCCTAGAAACAAATCAGGGAAGGAAAACAAAGTTATGCTGGATACATGGATACCTGAGCTATATCTTAAAGGATGAGAATTTGGTCAGGTAAAAAACAGGGGCAAGGACACTCAAGACAAGAGGCTGGACATGGTGGCTCACAACTATAATCCCAGCACTTGGGAGGCTAAGGCAGGAGGTTCATGTGAGCCTAAGAGTTTAAGACCTGCCTTGGCAACATGAGACCCTGTCTCTAAAAACAGTAATAATAATAATAATAAAAGTCAGGCCGGGTGGAGCTTGTCTGTAGTCCCACATTCAGGAGGCTAAGGTGGGAGAATAATTTGATTCTGGGAGGTCAAGGCTGCAAAGAGCCACGACTGCATCACTGCACTCCAGCCTGGGCAACAGAGCGAGGCTCTGTTTAAAAAAAAAAAAAAAGAGACACATTGGGAGGCCGAGGCCAAGGTGGGCAGATCACAAGGTCAGGAGTTCAAGACCAGCCAGCCTCGCCAACATGGTGAAACCCCGTCTCTACTAAAAATACAAAAATTAGCCGGGTGTGGTGGCATGTGCCTATAATCCTAGTTACTGAGGAAACTGAGGTAGGACAATTGCTTGAACCCAGGAGGAAGTTGCAGTGAGCCAAGATCGCACTACTGCACTCTAGCCTGGGCGACAGAGTGAGACCCCGTCTCAAAAAAAAAAAAAAAAAAAAAAGGAACAAATAGTAAGAGCAAAACACTGGGGCATGAAACAGTTTGATATATGGCAAAGGTATGAGACATAGGGTACTACAAGCAGATTATTATTAGAATTTAAGGATAGAGATGAGGGGTGGGAGAGGAGGTTGATGATGCACAGGCCGGATCACAGACGGACTAGAATGACAAGCAAGAATTCTTACATTTTATGCTGTATATCATGGGGATCCAGTGTTAAGCAGCACAATGACACAGAATAACATTTTATATACGTCACTCTGACAGGATTTGTCGGGGAAGAATCTGAGAGGAGGCAAGACTGGAAGTGAGGAGACCAGTTAGGGAGGCTATTGCTAACTTGTTCAGGCAAGAAATAACGAGATCTTGAACTGACAAGTAATCTTATAACAAGTAATCTTCTAACAAAAACCTCCTGTGCTAATGTATCAATAATCTAGGATGACCACAGTGTAGCAGAACAAAAAACAAATGCATAAATAAACATACATGTACATAATATAAATGCATATAATTACATATTACATAGATTCATACACATTATAAATGCCACTGTTACACTGCATTATAGATTATTTTTCCACATTAATAAAAAAGAACAAAGGTTAGAAAATAAAAAGGAAAATAGAAGTAAAAATTAAAAGCCTTCTATTTGTCTTAAAACTAACAATGAATAATAAATTGTTACCCCCAAAATGCATTATTTTAGTGGAAAGAAATTAAATGTTAGAAATTTAGACTTAGGAAAAGGAAAATTCTTTAGAATGTGTCCTATAAGCATCTAAAATTCTAAAATCAAGAACATTATCAGATTTCTCAGAATGGTTTTGAATATATTAATATAGAAAACCTAGAAACTAGATCTACATAAATCAAAAGCAATGAAATGATTTAATAAAGAAAATAACATGATTAAAAATGCAAAATTGTGTTTCGGTAGGAGGAATATATCTCTTAGGTAAGAGATCTATGGTACAACATACTGATTATGGTTAACAATAACAATATATTCTTCAAGATTGTTAAGAGAGTGAATTTTGAACGTTCTCACCACCAAAAATAAGTATGTGAAGTAATGCATATGGTAATTAGCCCAATTTAGGCATTCCACAATGCATATATATTTCAAGACATACTATACACAATAAATATATATGATTTTTATTTGTCAATGAAAATAAATAAATGTTTTAAAAAAGAAAATGACATGACTCTAGTCTTAACAATGTATTGTTAGCCTACCTCACCTGGTATGCCATTTAGCAATCATAAATCTCAGTAACATAGGATCATTATATTAATTTTGCAGATGAAAAAACTGAAGCTTGGGCAAGTTTATTTACCTAGTAGTGGGACTTATTTTCAAGTCTGTCTGCCTTTAGACACCTTATTTAAAGCTAGTAGTAGCCATGTGTAAATTCAACTGTGTAAGTATTTTATAAGAATATTTTAACTTTGCAAATATGGTACTTCATATCAGAAAGTCAAGTTGAAGCTTAGGCAATAGAACTAAAGCCTTGGGGTCAGAGAGACCTTGGTTTAAAAATAGAATTAACTCTTTACTAGCTGGAGGAATTTGACTAAATTATATAACTTCTCTGAGTCTCATTATGTAAAAAATAGGTTAACAAGGCTTTAAAAAATTCTTGCAAGACTAAAAAGTGCTTAGCCAGGTAAGTAATTAATCAGTAGTGGCTAATGCTATTCATAAATCAAGAAAAAGTATAAAAATCGTAAAAATTGAAGTTAAAAATTAATTTAGGAATAGACAGCCAGATGTGCTGGCTCACGTCTGTAATCCCAGCACCTTGGGAGGTTGAGGTATGAGGATCGCTTGAGCTCAGGAGTTTGAGATCAGCCTGGTCAACATAGCGAGACCTCATCTCTACTAAAAATTTAAAACTTAGCTGGATGTAGTGGCAGATGTTATGTATTCCCAGCTACTTAGGAGGCTGAGACAGAAGGATCACTTGAACCCAAAAGTCTGAGGTTGCAGTGAGCTGTGATTGAGCCACTGCACTGCTATGAATGTTTCCTTAGCCATAACAAGAATACATGTACATGTGCACACTGTTTATACCATACCTAACTCATAAGAATATACAGTCAATTCTTGATAATCCAAGAGCATATTAACTGGTTTTCATTTAAACTATGATTAAAATGCTATGGGGAATCTACTTTTATCTTTCTTATTAGGGAGAAGCTTGTTAGGAAACTGATGCTCAACCTCCTCCTTTAACCATATATAAAAATGTAGCTCCCACACCCAAACCCCCACCACAGTATTTCTACATAGTCAAACCCCAAGCTCCCTCAGGTGTTCTGGTCTCCGCATTGGCTCTTCAAATTCCACTCCTGGGGAAAGTTGGGGAGGATAAAGTTGCTACTTCTTTACTACTTGCTACTTCCTTGCTACTTCATTACTAGGCCTGGGTGGGGAATTAATTCTGTCTGGATTATTTGTATGGTATTTGTGATATGATTTTCATCCCCTCTAATGCTACCAGTTACCGCCATTAATAGTTGACTATATTATTATTAATTAATTAATTCTGTCTGGATTATTTGTGTGGTATTTGTGATTTGATTTCCATCCCCTCTAATGCTACCAGTTACTGCCATCAATAGTTGACTATATTATTTTTTTTTTTTTTTTTTTTTTTTTTTTTGAGGCGGAGTCTTGCTCTGTCGCCCAGACTGGAGTGCAGTGGCCGGATCTCAGCTCACTGCAAGCTCCGCCTCCCGGGTTTACGCCATTCTCCTGCCTCAGCCTCCCGAGTAGCTGGGACTACAGGCGCCCGCCACCTCGCCCGGCTAGTTTTTTGTATATTTTAGTAGAGACGGGGTTTCACGGTGTTAGCCAGGATGGTCTCGATCTCCTGACCTCGTGATCCACCCGTCTCGGCCTCCCAAAGTGCTGGGATTACAGGCTTGAGCCACCGCGCCCGGCCGACTATATTATTATTAATTAATTATTTATTTATTGAGACCAAGTTTCACTCTTGTTGTCCAGGCTGGAGTACAGTGGTGCGACCTCGACTCACCACAACCTCCGCCTCCCAAGTTCAAGCAATTTTCCTGCCTCAGCCTTCCTGAGTAGCTGGGATTACAGGCCTGCACCACCACACCCAGCTAAATTTGTATTTTTAGTGGTGGCTGGTCTCGAACTCCCGGCCTCGGATAATCCGCCCACCTCAGCCTCCCAAAGAGCTGGGATCACAGGCGTGAGCCACCGCACCCAGCCGACTATTTTGTTTACAGTAAACTATTGACTATTACTAGGAAGGAAGTATAACTTAGGAGGAAGTATAACAACTTTAAACATTTCACTTCTGTTTTTGTAAAAACAAAACTGCTTGGCAAAGACAAATAAATTTTATGCAATCATTTTAACTTGTAAGTGGTCAGTTTAAATCACTGCTTTAATATTACTCATATAGTATGCATTTTAGTAGTTAAAGTTAGCAATATCATAGAGAATTAAATAATAAATCCCAGGTAGTTAAACAGTCTCTGAGACACCGATACTACTATATCAATACTGCTAAACATCTGTTAATCTACATTATAAAAATACCAGAAGCATTACCTTGGTGTTCCTCTAAATCCATATCAAGTTGTCTAATTTCTTCATTAAACTGATTTATCTTTTCTTTTATATCTGTTAACCTGTTGAAAATATTTTTAATGAATTTATGAAGGAAATGTAGACACTCAATAAAAACACTTGATGGGGAGGTTAGATATCTTTTCCAAGTTGCATAAACAATATCTAAAAATAATATGTCTTATTCTAAGGACAATACTATAATTGATTATGATATTAGGATATCTTTTCCAAGTTGCATAAATATAGAAAAATAGCATATCCTATTATGAGGACAATACTATAAATTTAGAGAGGAAGAATCTTGTCTAGATATTTTTTTTTTTTATTATTTGAGACGGGGTCTCGCTCTGCCACCAGGCTGGAGTGCAGTGGTGTGATCTCGGCTCACTGCAACCTCTGCCTCCCAGGATCAAGAGATTCTCCTGCCTCAGCCTCCCAAATAGCTGGGCCTACAGGCACGCGCCTCCATGCCCAGCTAATTTTTGTATTTTTAGTAGAGACGGGGCAGAGACGGGGTTTCACCATGTTGGCCATGATGGTCTCGATCTCTTGACCTCATGATCCACCTGCCTCAGCCTCCCAAAGTGCTGGGATTACAGGCATGAGACACCGCACCCAGTATAGATCTTTTTTAATGATTCATATTTGGAGCCCAAGTATATTCTGAGAACACCAGGTTGCCTGACTTAAACACACACCCCTTCCCAACTCTCCTTTGAGTTTGATTTGCAGTGTTAAGAAAATGAAAAATATTTAACAATACTCTTTTTGTAGGTTTCTACAAGCCAAATTAAGTTGGAAAATTAGTCTCAAAAATGAGAAAATAAGGGAAAACCTAACACTGGCAGAAGATTATATGGGTTGTTTTAACATAAAGCAGTTATACTTACTATAAAGCTACCATAACAAAAACAATGTGGTATAGGCATAGGGATAGACATATATATCAATGAACTAAAATTGTGAGTCCAGAAATAAGACCATATATCTATAGCTAACTGATTTTTGGCAAGGGTGCTAAGGTAATTAAATGAGGAAAGAAGAGTATTTTCAATAAATGGTGCTGGGAAAATGCATATGTAGAAGCTAAGGAAGAAAATTGGACTCCTACCTCACATCATACACAGAATTAACTTGAAATTGATCAAAGATCTAAACGTAAGAACTAAATTACCAAACTCTTAGAAGAAAACATAGACATAGTCTTCATGACCTTGGATTTGGCATTGGTTTCTTAGATATGACACTAAAAGCAAGAGCAACGAAAGAAAAATAGAAAAACTGGACATAATCAAAATTGGAAACTTTTATGCTTCCAAGGACACCAAGAAAATGAAAAGATAATTCATAGAACAAGGGAAAATTTTTACAAATCATGTATCTGATGAGACCTCTATCTAGCATATATAAAGAAAGAAATGTTACAACTCAGTAATGAAACAATCTAGTTTAAAAAATGAGCAAAAGAACTAAACATTTCCCGAAAGAATATGGCCAATAAGCATATGAAAGGAACCTCAACATCATTAGCCATCAAACAAATACAAATCAAAACCACAGTGAGACACCACTTCACATCCATTAGGGATGGCTATAATAGAAAAAGAGGTAATAACAAGTGAGCATGTGAAAAAAACTGGAACCCTCACATACTGCTCATATGCTGCTCATACTACATTATATAGAAATGTAAAATAGTACCAATTCTTTGAAAGTCTGATAGAATTCAGCTGTGGCTCCATCTGGTCCTGGACTTTACGTTGGTAATTTTTTTTTTTTTTTTTTTTTACCATTTCAATCTCACTGCTTGTTAATGGTCTGTTCAGAGTTTCTATTTCTTCCTACTTTAATCCAGGAGGATTGTACATTTCTCCAGGAATCTACCCATCTCCTCTAAGTTTTCTTTTTGTGCATGTAAAGATGCTCATTGTAAGTTTGAACGGTCTTTTGTATTTCTGTGGTATTGGCTGTAGTATCTCCTATTTTGTTTCTAATTGAGCTTATTTGGATCTTTTCTCTTCTTTTCTTGATTAATCTTGCTATTGGTCTATTAATTTTGTTTATCTTTTCAAAGAACCAGCTTTTTACTTCATTTATCTTTCATATTTTTTGTTTCAATTTAATTTAGTTCTGCTCTGATGTTTTTTATTTCTTTTTTTTTGGTGGGTTTGGGTTTGGTTTGTGCTTGTTTCTCTAGTTCCTTGAGGTATGACATTAGATTGTCTATTTGTGTTCTTTCAGACTTTTTGATGTAGGCACTTAATGCTCTGAATGTTCCTCCTAGCACTGCTTTTGCTGTATCCCAGAGGTTTCGCTAGGTTATGTCACTACTATCGTTCAGTTCAAAGAATTTTTAAATTTCTGTCTTGATTTCATTGCTGACCTAAAAAGTCATTCAGGAGCAAATTATTTAATTTCCGTGTATCTGCATGGTTTTTACGGTTCCTTCTGGAGTTGATTTCCAATTTTATTCCACTGTGGTCTGAGAATACTTGATATAATTTTGATTTTCTTAAATTTTGAGACTTATTTTGTGTGGCCTATCGTATGGTCTGTCTTGGAGAATGTCCCATGTGCTGATGAACAGAATGTATATTCTGCAGTTGTTGGGTAGAAGGTTCTATAAATATCTGCTGAGTCCATTTATTTATTTTAGGGTATAGTTTAAATCCATTGTTTCTTTGCTGACTTTCTGTCTTGATGACCTGTCTAGTGCTATCAATGGAGTATTGAAGTCCTCCACTATTATTGTATTGCCATCTATCTCATTTGTTAGGTCTAGTGGTGATTATTTTTTACATTTAGGAGCTCTAGTGTTAGGTGCATATAGATTCAGTATTGTGACTTTTCCTGTTCGATTAGTCCTTTTATCATTACATACTGCCCCTCTGTGTCTTTTTCAATTGTTGTTAAAGTCTGTTTTGTCTAATATAAGAATAGCTACTCCTACTTGCTTTTGGTGACCGTTTGCATGGAATACCTTTTTCCACTCTTTTACCTTAAGTTTACATGAGACTTTATGTATTAGGTGAGTCTCCTGAAGATGGGAGATACTTGGTTGGTGAATTCTTATCCATTCCACTATTCTGTATCTTTTAAGTGGAGCATTTGGGCTATTTACATTCAACGTTAGTACTGAAATATGTGGTACTATTCTATTCACTGTGATAGTTATTGCCTGAATACCTTGGTTTTTCATTTCCATTGTGTTGTTTTATATGCCTTGTGAGATTTATGATTTAAGGAGTTTCTACTTTGGTGTATTTTGAGGTTTTGTTTCAAGATTTAGAATTTCCTTTAACTGTTCTTGTAGTGCTGCCTTGGTAGTGGTGAATTCTCTCAGCATTTGTCTGAAAATGACTTTATCTTTGCTTCATTTATGAAGCTTAGTTTCAGTGGATACAAAATTCTTGGCTGATAATTATTTTGTTTAAGGAGTCTAAAGGTAGACCCTAATTCCTTCTAGCTTGTAGGATTTCTGCTAAGAAATCTGCTATTGATCTGATAGGTTTTCCTTTATAGGTTACATGATGCTTTTGCCTCCTAGCTCTTAAGATTCTTTCTTTTGTCTTGACTTCAGATAACCTTATGACTATGCCTAGGTGATTATCTTTTTGTGATGCATTTCCCAGGTATTCTTTGAAATTCTTTCTTTCCTGTTTTTTTTTTTTTGGAGATGGAGTCTCGCTCTGTCGCCCAGGATGGAATGCTGGTGCGACACAATCTTAGCTCATTGCAACCTCTGCCTCCCAGGTTCAAGTGATTTTTCTGCCTTAGCCTCCCAAGTAGCTGGGACTACAGGTGCATGCCACCATGCCCAGCAAATTTTTGTATTTTTAGTAGAGACAGGGTTTTACCTTATTGGCCAGCCTGGTCTTGAACTCCTGACCTCATGTTCTGCTTGCCTCGGCCTCCCAAAGCGCTGGGATTACAGGTGTGAGCCACCACGCTCAGCTGCAACATTCTTGTATTCGGATATCTACATCTCTAGCAAGGCCAGGGAAGTTTTCCTTGATTATTCCCTCAAATACATTTTCCAGACTTACAGATTTGTCTTCTTCCTCAGAAACACCAATTATTCTTAGATTTGGCCATTTAACAGAATCTCAAACTTTTTGGAGGCTTTGTGCTGTTTTTTTTTTTAGTACTTTTTTTGTCTTTGATGGATTGCATTATTTTGAAAGCCTTGTCTTAGAGCTCTGAAGTTCTTTCTTCTACTTGTTTGATTCTATTGTTGAAACTTTCCATTCTATTTTGCATTTCTCTAAGTGTGTCTCTCATGTCCAGCAGTTGTGATTTTTTTTTTATTTATGCTACATATTTCTCTGGAGATTTTTTTCATGCATATCCTGTATTTTAAATTTCTTTACGTTGGTTTTCACCTTTCTCTGCTGGCTCCTTGAGTAACTTAGTAACTGATCTTCTGAATTCTTTATCTGTCAATTCACAGATTTCTTCTTGGTTTGGATCCATTGCTGGTGCTAGTGTGATCTTCTGGAGAGGTTACAGAACCTTGCTTTGTCATATTACCAGAATTGTTTTACTGGTTCCTTCTCATTTGGGTAGACTATGACAGAAGAAAGATCTGGGACTCAAGGGTTGCTGTTCAGATTCGTTTGTCCCATGCAGTGATCCCTTGATGTGGTGCTCTCTCTCTCCCTTCCCCTAGAGATGGGGCTTCCTGAGAGCCAGATGCGGTGATTATTAATGCTGTTCTGGGTCTAGCCACCCACCAGAGCTACCGGGCTCTGGGCTTGTACTGGGAAGGGTCTGCAAAGAGTCCTGTGAAGTGATCTGTCTTTAGGGTCTCAACCATGGATACCAGCACCTGCTCTGGTGGAGGTAGCTGAAGAGTGAAGTGGATTCTGTGAGAGTCCTTGGTTGTAGTTTTGTTTAGTGCACTGGTTTTCTTGAATGCTGGTTATGCTGGCAGTAAAACTGTCATGTGAACAGACTCAGGGCCTCTGGTTAGTGTGGATGTTATAGACAGTGGAATTAGCTGTTGTTTTCTCCTTCCCTTGGAGGAGGATTGTTCTGTTATGAATTGCTGTAATGGTTTGTATTGGTTGGCCTCTAGCTAGGAGGTTGCACTTTCAAGAGGGCATCAGCTGCAGTAGTAGGGGGGGACACAAGCTTGCCCTAAAATCACCTGAACAAATATTTGGGTTTCTCAGGTGATTGGTGCGGCCATAGACTTGCCACAAGTTTATGTCTTTTGTCTTTGGCTACAAGCCGGGTAGAGAAAGACCATCAGGTGAGGGCAGGGTTAGGCGTGTCTCAGCTCAGACTCTCCTTGGATGGGGCTGGCTGGCTGTGGCCAATGTGGGTGATGGAGAGGGTGGTTTCAGACCAAGGAAGTTATGTTCCAAGGGGGATATGGCAGCCTCTGCTGCTGATCTTACTGAAACTATTCCAAAAGATAGAGAAAGAGGGAATCTTCCCTAAATCATTCTATGAAGCCAGTATCACCCTAATACCAAAACCAGGAATGAACATAACAACAACAAAAAAAAACTATGGACCAATATCCTTGATTAATATAGAGGCAAAAATCCTCAAAAAAAAAATTAGCTAACTAAATCCAGCAGCATATCAAAAAGATTCACTATGATCAAGTGGGTTTTATAGCAGAGATGCAGGGATGCTTAAACATACACAAGTCAATAAATGTGATACACCACATAAACAGAATTAAAAACAAAACTCATACAATCATCTCAATAGATGCAGAAAAAGCATTTGACAAAATCCAGCATCCTTTTACGATTACATATCTTAAGGTAATAAAAACTATCTATGACAAACCCACAGCCAACATTATACTGAACAGGGAAAAGTTGAAAGCATTCCCCCTGAGAACTGGAACAAGACAAGGATGCCCACTGTCACCACTTCTATTCAACACAGGACTAGAAGTCCTAGCTAGAGCAATCAGAAAAAAGAAATGAATAAAGGGTACCTACATCAGTAAAGAGGAAGTCAAACTGTCACTGTTTGCTGATGATACGATCATATAACTAGGAAACCCTAAAGACTCATCCAGAAAACTCCTAGATCTTATAAATAAATTCAGTAAAGTTTCAGGACACAAAATCAATGTACACAAATCAGTATCACTGCTATATACCAACAGCAACCAAGCTGACAAAGAAATAAAGAACTCGATTGGGCGCGGTGGCTCACGCCTGTAATCCCAGCACTTCGAGAGGCCAAGGTGGGCGGATCACAAGGTCAGAAGGTTGAGACCATCCTGGCTAACAAGGTGAAACCCCGTCTTTACTAAAAATACAAAAAAGTAGCTGGGAGTGGTGGCACGCACCTGTAGTCACAGCTACTCGGGAGGCTGAGGCAGGAGAATCGCTTGAACCTGGGAGGCAGAGGTTGCAGTGAGCCAAGATTGCACCATTACACTCCTACCTGGGCAACAGAGCAAGACTCTGTATCAAAAAAGAAAAAAAGAAAAAAAAGAAAAAGAAATCAAGAACTCAACTCCTTTCACAACAACTGTGAAAATAAAATAAAATAAAATAAAATAAAATTCAACACAACACAACACAATACTTAGGAATATACCTAACCAAAAGGTGAAAGACCTCTACAAGGAAAACTACAAAACACTGCTGAAAGAAATCATAGATGACACAAACAAATAGAAACGTATTCCATACTCATGGATTTCCTTGTAGAGAGGGGTCTTTCACCTTTTGGGTTAGGCATATTCCTAAGTCTTCTCTTTGTCTTTGTCCTGTCCTATCCTGTCCTGTCCTGTCTTGTCTTGATGGTCATATTGTGAAAATGACCATACTGCCAAAAGCAGTCTACAAGTTCAATGCAATTCCCATTTTACCATCATCATTCTTCACAGAACTAGAAAAGAAACAATCCTAAAATTCATATGGAACCAAAAGTGAGCCTGCACAGCCAAAGCAAGACTAAGCAAAAAGAACAAACCTAGAAACATCACATTACCCAACTTCAAACTACACTATAAGGACTATTAGTTCACCAAAACAGTATTGTATTGGCATAAAAATAGGTACATGGACCAATGGCACAGAACAGAGAACCCAGAAACAAAGCCAAATACTGACAGTCAGTTGATCTTCGAAAAAGCAAACAAAAACATAAAGTGGGGAAAGGACACCCTCTTCAACAAATGGTGCTGGGATAACTGGCAAGCCACAAGTAGAAGAACGAAACTGGATCCTCATCTCTCACCTTATATAAAAATCAACTCAAGGTGGATCAGAAACTTAAATCTAAGACCTGAAACCATAAAAATTCTAGAAGATAACATCATAAAAACTCTTCTAGACTTCGGCATAGGCAAACACTTCATGAACTGAAAGAACCTAAAAGCAAATGCAACAAAAAGAAAGATAAATAGATGGGACTTAATTAAACTAAAAAACTTCTGCACCAACAAAAGAAATAATCAGCAGTTAATAGACAAACCACAGAGTGGGAGAAAGAAAACATTCATAAACTATGCATCTGACAAAGGAATAATATCCAGGATCTACAACAAACTCAAACAAATCAGCAAGAAAAAAAATCCCATAAAAAAGTGAAAAGTGGGCTAAAGACACGAATAGACAACTCTCCAAAGAAGATATACAAATGGTCAACAATCGTATGAAAAAATGATCAACATCATTAATTATCAGGGAAATGCAAATCAAAACCACAACGCAATACCAGCTTACTCCTACAAGAATGGTCACAATTAAAAAATTTAAAAAAAAATAGATGTTGGAGTGGATGTGGTGAAAAAGGAACACGTTTACCCTGCTTGCGGAAATATAAAGTAGTACAACCACTATGGAAAACAGTATGACGATTCCTTAAAGAACTAAAAGTAGATCTACCATTTGATCCAGCAATCCCACTACTAGGTATCTATGCAGAGGAAATAGAAGTCATTATATGAAAAGACACTTGCACATGCATGCTGACAGCAGCACAATTTGCAACTGGAAAAAAGGGAAACAGCCAAAAGGCCAACAATCAACAAGTGGATAAAGAAAATGTGGTATGTATATGTGTGTGTGTATATATATTTATACATATATATATACTACTCAGCTATAAAAAGGATCAAAATAATGGCATTCACAGCAACCTAGATGGAGTTGGAGACAGTTATTCTAAGTGAAGAAACTGAGGAATGGAAAACCAAACATCGTATGTTCTCATTTCTAAGTGGGAGCTAAGCGGCCAGGCACGGTGGCTTACGTTTGTAATCTCAGCACTTTGGGAGGCAGAGGCGAGTGGATCATGAGGTCAGGAGATTGAGACCATCCTAGCTAACATGGTGAAACCCCGTTTCTACTAAAAATACAAAAAATTAGCCAGGCATGGTGGCAGGCACCTGTAGTCCCAGTTACTTGGGAGGCTGAGGCAGGAGAATGGTGTGAACCTGGGAGGTGGAGCTTGCAGTGAGCCGAGATCACACCACTGCACTCCAGCCTGGGCAACAGAGCGAGACTCTGTCTCAATAAATAAATAAATAAATAAATAAATAAATAAATAAATAAGTGGCAGCTAAGCTACGAGGGCACAAAGGCATAAGAATGATACAATGAATTTTGGGGACTTGGTGGGAAGAGTGAGAGGTGGGTGAGGGATAAAAGACTACACAGTGGGTAGAGTGGACACTGCTTGGGTAATGGATGCATCAAACTCTCAGAAATCACTGCTAAAGAACTTGTCCATGTAACCAAATACCACCTGTTCCCCAAAAACTATTGAAATAAAAAAGATAAAATAAAGCTGCTTTAAATGTTCCTAAAAAAAGCTTCTCTTAGCCATAATAATATAGAAATTTGCAAATTAAATTAAAGTTACAAATTAACAGAAAAAAAAAATATTACTTTCTTAGTACCTTAGCCAGTACTGCAAAAGACTTAACATGGGCTGTAATTCAGCTCATATTAGAGACTGTGATTCCAAAATTTAATTTCATAAGTTGTAATCAGTGACAAAAACATTACAATAGAATACGAGAAACATGAAAAGGCAATTTCATCATTGTTGACTACTTATTAGTTTACAACTTAGTTGATTAAAATTAAAACAATCTTAGCCAGGTACAGTGCCATGTGCCTGTAGTCCCAGCTACTCGGGAGGCTGAGGCATGAGAATCCCTTGAACCCAGGATGTGGAGGTTGCAGTGAGCCAAGATTGCACCACTGCATTCCAGCCTGGGCAACAAATCGGGACTCTGTCTCAGAAGAAAAAAGAAAAGAAAGAAAGTTAAAACAATTGGTATGCTTTCTGGTGACTGGTGGTAAAATGATTGTTTTACAAACTTTAAATAAATATATTCAAATAGAAATAAATGAAATGTAAAATGGTAAAGTTGCTTTTTTTTTTTTTTTGAGACGGAGTCTCACTCTGTCACCCAGGCTGGAGTGCAGTGGCGCGATCTTGGCTCACTGCAAGCTCCGCCTCCCGGGTTCACGCCATTCTCCTGCCTCAGCCTCCCAAGTAGCTGGGACTACAGGCGCCCGCCACCTCGCCCGGCTAGTTTTTTTTGTATGTTTTTTTAGTAGAGACGGGGTTTCACCGTGTTAGCCAGGATGGTCTCGATCTCCTGACCTCGTGATCCGCCCGTCTCAGCCTCCCAAAGTGCTGGGATTACAGGCTTGAGCCACCGCGCCCAGCCGGTAAAGTTGTTTTGAAAAAGAGTCTGGCAGTTCTTCAAAAAGTTAAACATAGTCATGAGTCAGCAATTCCACTCCTAGGTATATATACAAGAGAAGTGAACACATATGTCCACACAAAAACTTGTACATGGATGTTCATAGGAGCATGATTCATAACAATAAAAAATGGTAACAGCCCATACATCCATCAATTTATAAATGAATAAACAGAATATAGTATATCCATACAATGGGATACTATTTGGAAATAAAAATAAAATACTAAGCATGTATCAGTATAAATAAAAATTAATAAAATACTGAGCATGTGTTAGTATTGTATTAATTTTTATTTCCAAATAATATTCCATTAGTCTTAGTTTTCAAGCCTCATCTATGAGCCTCGGAACAGAATAGAGAACCCTGAAATAAAGCCAAATGCTGATAGTCAGCTGATCTTCAAGAAAGCAAGGCTGTGTTAAGGGAAAGCATCCTGCCACACAGAAGCACATATTGAATGATTCCATTTGTATGAAATGTCCAGAACAGGCATGGCTAGAGCTGGGAGAGGCATAAGGGAGGTGATGGTTAAAGGGTGTAGGGTTTTATTGGGCTGACTGAATAGTTCTAAAGTTGACTGGGGGCCTGGCACACTGGCTCACAGCTGTAATCTCAGCTCTTTGGGAAGCTGAGATGGGAAGATCACTTCAGGCCAGGAGCTGGAGACTAGCCTGGGCAACATAGTAACATCTTGACTCTACTAAAAATAAAAATAAATTAGCCAGATATGGTGGCATGTGCCTGCAGCCCTAGCTCCTTGGGAGGTTTGAGCCCAGGAGTTTGAGGTTACAATGAGCTATGATCATGCCACTTGCACTCCAGTCTGGGCAGCAGAGTGAGACCTGGTCTCAAAAAGATAAAAATAAATAAAAATTGAAAAACAAAGGTGATTTAGGTGATGGTTGCACACTTCTATGAATATACTAAAAAGCTTTAAATTGTTTACTTTAAATATGTCTATTATATGGTATAAAGTATATCTTAATAAAGATATTTATAAAAAACAATTATACTATGCAATGGCTCTTAAACACTCAAAGAAATATTTAAAGCTATAAGTAAAATTGAAAGAATGAAAGCCACTCCTGTATCTTTAGAACGTAATTTTTAAAGTGAGAAATGGATGTAAAATGTCCTAGTATAAAGGTACTTACTGTCTTTCCATGCTGGCTATTTCCTGATTATCGTCTTTAACCTACAAAGGCATAAAAACAAAGTAGTATTTAAAAAAATAACTCATTGTAAGGCTATCTTAAAGACAATTTCCTTCTAGAGTGCATTGTACTAAAGTGTCAAATCTAGTCTCCTTCCTGAAATCTATTTTTTAGACTTCAACCTTTGAAGTTAAAGGAAACAGCACCAAGGAACCATTCACAGATTCCATCCTTTTTCCTCAAAGTAAGGGTAGTAACTGATATACTCATAGCTACCCCCCCAGGCACCATCAGGTTAGCACATCTTCAGACCTGGATAAGTTGATATAAACATCTAGGATTTCTGAGAGTCTCCCTCACTTTCCCACAGGTAGGGTTTTGCTAGATTGAGCAAGTCCAGTTAAATTTGAATTTCAGATAAGTAGTGAATATCTTTGAGGGGATATATATACCTTGTAATATTTGGATTATTCATATCATTCACAAGCAATGAATAATTTTTCTATATAGATATATGTGTCTGAAAGATTACTCATTGCTTATCTGAAATTGAAATTTAAGTAGCTATTCTATATTTTATGTGGTACGTGTACCTCAAGATCACTCCTCCCCATCCTTCAATGATTTATTTCCAAGGAACTACACAGGTTCTAGATTTAATACCCTTCTGGAATGATTCTAATAATTAAATAGTCCCTGAATTGATACCTAAATTTCTTCTAAATGCAATGGGCTTGATCTAAGTCTAGGGGCAAGGGAGTCCCTGACTGGAGCTGTGCCCAAATATAGATGAAGTTCTCCTAAGGCCCTTATAGTTAGGATGTGTCACAATAAACAACATGCTAATTATAATTTGGAGCTAAACTACATCTACCCTTGGGGCAGTAAGAAAGCTACTAAATATATGTTACATGTGTCATGACTTTAGGACATACGACAATTTCACAGGACATTTTAATTCAATTTTCTTCATGGAGGCACCGATAATAACAACCACAAAAAGTCATTAGCCAGCCGGGCGCGGTGGCTCAAGCCTGTAATCCCAGCACTTTGGGAGGCCGAGACGGGCGGATCACGAGGTCAGGAGATCGAGACCATCCTGGCTAACACGGTGAAGCCCCGTCTCTACTAAAATACAAAAAACTAGCCGGGCGAGGTGGCGGGCGCCTGTAGTCCCAGCTACTCGGGAGGCTGAGGCAGGAGAATGGCGTGAACCCGGGAGGCGGGGCTTGCAGTGAGCCGAGATCCGGCCACTGCACTCCAGCCTGGGAGATAGAGCCAGACTCCGTCTCAAAAAAAAAAAAAAAAAAAAAAAAGTCATTAGCCTTGGGATACTCTGTTTTCTAAATACAAGGCCCAAAACAAAAAGGAAACATATCTTCCAAAAGATTATCAAAATATTTAATGACCAATAAAGAAGAGTTTCAAGTATTCCTACTAAGGAAAAGTTAGCTTCACCTACGTTAGTATGAAATACTTAAGAAAATCTAGGCTGGGTGCCTATAATCCCAACACTTGGAGAGACTGAAATTGGAGGATTGCTTGAGGCCAGGAGCTTGAGACCAGCCTAGGCAACATAGTAAAACCCCATCACTACAAAAAAATAAAAATAAAAAATTGGTGTGTTGGCACATGCCTGTAGTTCCAGCTACTCAAGAGGCTGAGGTGGAGGATCGCTTGAGCCCAGCAGATCAAAAAAAAAAAAAAAAAAAAAAGAAGAAGAAGAAGAAAATCCAGATTAAAAAGTCATTTCTTCACATAAATTATTTTTAGACAATAAACTTACTAGCTTTTGGTTGCATTAATATCCCTTAAATAAAACAAATCAACACATGTACCAAAACCAGACATCTTAAAATAAGTATGTTTCTTTTGCCCACCTGCTTAAGTAATTTCTCTCTCTCTTCCATTGGAGATCCTATGCTTTTGTCTTCTGCAATCATTTGATCTCGATGGGACTCCAACTCATAAAGCTTTTCATGCAGCAATACAGCCTCCTGTTTCACCTGGGAGTGAGCTATTTCCTAAAGGAAAATAAGAAGGGAAATTTTTAATTAGTATTTTATCAATAATTATTATCAAATAGGTTTCAGTTTATAAGAATAAGGGGTAAACTACCAGCATCTTTAAATACAGACAGCAAATATCATTAGTACTCAATAATGCTACAAAGCACATTCCTAAACTGGAAGAATAAAAATAAATCCTGTATATTTTAATAAGCTATTTTCAATCTAAGATTCACAAGAAGTTGATAGCCTTAGTTTATTTTATTTTCTACATATAAGACCTGAATAAATATAGGACAACTCTACCAACGGGAGGATAAAGACAATGTCAAAACATATGTGCAACTTTAAACACAATGTTTGATTCAAAGTCCATAGAAGTGATCTTTGGAGAGAAGATATTTTTCCCTAAGTAGGTCATAACATATATTTTTCCACAATTTTGTGAGTTGAACTGTGTCTGCTCAAAAGGTAAGCTGGAGTCTTAACGACACACACCTGTCAGTTTGACCTTTATTTGAAAATAGGTTCTTTGCATATTTAGTCAAGTTAAGATAAGGTCATTAGGGGTGGGCCCTAATCCAATATGATAGTGCCCTTTATAAGAAGAGTACAGATGCAACAGAGACACACAGGGAGAATACCATGGTATGACTCAGGCAAAAACTGGAGTGATGCAGCTGCAAGTCAAGCAACATCAAGGGCTAATGGATACTACTAGAAACTAGGAGGAGGCAGAGCAAGATTTTTTCTAGAGTCTCAGAGGAAGCAAGGCTCTGCTGACACCTTGATTTCAGACTTTCAGGCTCTGGAACTGTGAGAAAATTTGTTTGTTTGTTTTAAGCCACCCCGTTTGTGATATTCTATTACAGCAGCACTAGGAAATTAACACATGAAATAACAGTTATTGTGTACTCACCACTATCCTACCTTCCACAAAGAAAAAAATGAGGATGTGACAAAAATGTTATTAGATTAAAAATAAAAAAGCTAGGAATGGTGGTGGTGATAATTAAAATGACATTTGAAACTCTTGTTTACTGAGCATCTGTTCCGTGCCAGGCACTATGCTACATGTTATTTATATGTTATCTCTACTATCCAAAGTGATACTCTACAAGATAGTACTATCATCTCCATTTTACAGATGAGAAAACTAAGGACCTGAAATGTAAATAACTTTTCAAAGTTAACAAAGACATAAGAGTTAACAGTGACATTTGAAAACAGACCTACAGCATGAACAAAACAAAATTCTTAAGAGGTAAGACCTCTTCTCCGTCTTTTTTTTTTTTTTTCCTTTTTTGAGACAGAGTTTCACTCTTTCACCCAGGCTGGGGTGTAGTGGTGCGATCTTGGCTCACTGCAACTTTCACCTCCCAGTTTCAAGTAATTCTCCTGCCTCAGCCTCCCAAGCAGCTGGGATTACAGGTGCCCACCACCATACCCAGCTAATATTTATTTATTTATTTATTTATTTATTTATTTATTTATATTTGAGACGGAGTCTTGCTCAGTCACCCAGGCTGGAGTGCAGTGGCGCGATCTCAGCTCAATGCAAGCTCCGTCTCCCGGGTTCACACCATTCTCCTGCCTCAGCCTCCCAAGTAGCTGGGACTACAGACTCCCACTCCCACCACCACGCCCAGCTAACTTTTTGTGTATTTTTAGTAGAGATGGGGTTTCACCAGGTTGGCCAGGCTAGTCTCAAAACTCCTGACCTCGTGATCTGCCCACGACAGCCTCCCAAAGTGCTGGGATTACAAGTGTGAGCCACCACGCCCGGCCGACCTCTTCTCTTTTAAAAGTATGAAAGAAGGAACCTCCAAAAAAGGAAAAAGTAGACAAGAGAATTTTTCAAAGTCCATAAGCAATGGATTATATATACAGTTCAAGTAATAGATTAGGCATCAGATAAGATAAAGGCATGCTAAAAAATACATATAGAGGAAATGCAGATATTTTATGCTATCCTTTTTCATAGTCTCTTCTCCTTTTTGCCTAACGATCCTATAGACTTGTTTGAATTGCATCTTGATAAAACTGTTCTGGAAGACTTAAGCTCATGTTAATCCTTCACCTGATTTTTTCCATTCTTGTGAATTGAGCTTTTTTCTTTTTTTTTTTTTTTGAGACGGAGTCTTGCTCTGTCGCCCGAGCTGGAGTGCAGTGGCCAGATCTCAGCTCACTGCAAGCTCCGCCTCCCGGGTTTACGCCATTCTCCTGCCTCAGCCTCCCGAGTAGCTGGGACTACAGGCGCCCGCCACCTCGCCTGGCTAGTTTTTTGTATTTTTAGTAGAGACGGGGTTTCACCGTGTTAGCCAGGATGGTCTCGATCTCCTGACCTCGTGATCCGCCCGTCTCGGCCTCCCAAAGTGCTGGGATTACAGGCTTGAGCCACCGCGCCCGGCTCATTCTTGTGAATTGAATAAGCATGACCTAATACATTGTACAGTAGTGAACATAAAGTATTCAATAAATACTAGTTGATTGACCACTATCTGACACATATTTTCTTGAAGAACGAGTCCTAAATAAATAAATAAAAGAAATCTGGGCTGGGTATGGTGGCTCATGCCTGTAATCTCAGCACTTTGAGAGGTGAAGCGGGTGGATCACGAGGTCAGGAGTTCAAGACCAGCCTGGCCAACATGGTGAAACCCCATCTCTAATAAAAATACAAAAATTAGGCGTGCATGGTGATGCATGCTGTAATCCCAGCTACTCAGGAGGCTGAGACAGGAGAATTGCTTGAACTCAGGAGGCGGAAGTTGCAGTGAGCCAAGATCGTGTCACTGCACTCCAGCCTGGGCAACGGAACAAGACTCCGTCTCAAAAAAAATTTTTTTAAAAAGAAAGAAATCTGGCAAAAGTTAAAGAGAATTAGTGATTTACGTTATCTTAATTTGAAAACATTGTGTATTTTTAAAACTCTTGTTAATTTAGGCATAAATGTACTGACATCAGAGAAGAATGGCATCAGTACAAAAAGTAAATCTAAGGTTATAGCTTATCTTCTTCCTACGGAAACTAAACTCACCAACTGAAGTAAGATTTGACTCTCACAAACCCACTCCAAAAAAGATTAGTGAGGAATTCTACAAGCTGGTTGTATTAATACTAAATGCAGTCCTTCTTTCTTTAAGCATATTTCCATCACCAGAGATCCAAGGAAATAAAAATTAAGTGTATTTATACATGGACAACCAGACACAGAAAACTACCTTCCTATTTTTTTTTTTCTTTTTTTTTGAGATGGAGTCTCACTCTGTCGCCCAGGCTGGAGTGCAGTGGCGTCATCTTGGCTCTCTGTAAGCTCTCCCTTCTGGGTTCATGCCATTCTTCTGCCTCAGCCTCCCAAGTAGCTGGCACTACAGGCACCTGTCACCATACCGGGCTAATTTTTTGTATTTTAGTAGAGACAGGGTTTCACCGTGTTAGCCAGGATGGTCTCGATCTCCAGACCTCATGATCTGCCCGCCTCGGCCTCCCAAAGTGCTGGGATTACAGGTGTGAGCCACCACGCCCAGCCAACTACCTCACTATTTTTAATTAAATAACTTTTGCAATAGCAAATTCTCGAAAGAATTAATTACAAAATATTCATTTCTTTTACAAGCTAGGGTGTCAGCAATCTGTCAATCTACAACAGTTCCTAATACTATCATCATGTCATCCACCTGAATCCACAGGAAATCAGGAAAGGGAGGCAAGATTTGAGGTACAGTCAGTATACTGAATGCCAAAAATATGAAAAAGGAGTTCAAAGAAAAAGAAATTCATTGGCCAAAAATGATATAAACAGATACTCAGCTTTATGCATAAATAAATGAAAATTCAAATAAGGTAGTAATTTTTACCTATCAAACTAGCTAAAATTAGAAAAGTCAGATAATATTTGCTGTCAGTGAATGCAGGGGAAATAAGCATTCACATACATTACATCTAGAAGTAAAAGTTGGAACAACCTTTTTGAAGGCAGTTTGGCAATCTTACAACATTTTTAAAGTGTATACCTTTTGACCCATTGTGAGAATTCAATCTTATGATATACTAATACAACTTTGCATAAAATGTACACTTTCGCCGAGTATTGTTTATAATCCCAGAAAACTATAAACAACCTGTTGTTCATTTACAAGGCTGTGTTATAATTATACAACGTAATACAACGTAGCAATTTAAAATAATGAGAAGGTTCTCTAAGAACTGATATAAATAGACACTGAAGATACAATGTTAGGGTGAAAAAAAAGCTGCAGATAGCATAGCAAGTATGAACCCCACTTGAGGTTTTTCACAACTATAAAACCAAGATGGGATTTAGGACTCTTGGGGGGATTATATGAAGATGATGCTGATATAAGTTTACAGCTCAAAAAAGTATACAGTAAGCACTTGATAAACGTCTTTCCAGTAGTTCCATCTGGAAAGAAGGACACAAAACAGACATTTTTATGTTCATCTTGTTCAACTATTTTTAAACCATAAGCACATTTTGTTTTGTGAATTAAAACGTTTTAAATAAACAAATTAGAAAACAAATGGAAGTTTTTACATCCTTAAAGAGATGAACTCATGTCTCTCCCTCTTTGTTTTTAGTCTCTTGTGTATGTGTCTTTAAATTGCCATTAGAGGCTGAGCACCATGCCTCAAGCCTGTAATCCCAGCACATTGGGAAGCCAAGGTAGGCACATTGCTTGAGGCCAGGAGCTGTAGACCAGCCATAATGACACCCTGTCTTTACAAAAAGTAAAATAAAAATTAGCCAGGTGTGGTGGTTCCTGCCTGAAGTTCTAGCTACTTGGGAAGCTGAGGAGAGAGGATTGCTTGAGCTTAAGAGCTTGAATTTACAGTAAGCTACGATCACGTCCCTGCACGCCAGCCTGAGTGACAAAGACCCTGTATCTAAAAAAAAAAAATTTAATTGTTATTGGATTTTGCATGTCCTAGATTGGGCAGAATGATTTGTTTTATACATAGTAGGTACTCAGTAACTGAATCTAATTTCTTACCATACTAGGATCTTTGTGGGTCCAGAATAGGAAGAAAAAGTATTAAACTCCTATTAGTAAACTGCCAGATCAATAACTTTTTTAACTGAGTAGTATGAGAACCCTTATTTGATTTTACACTTACTGCTTCCATGCTCTCTTTTTTCATGTTCTGTGAATCCAATTGTTGTTGAAGTGTATCTAATTCCTAAGTGGAAAAAAAAAAGCAAACATAAATCAAATTACATTAAGAATAATTTGTAGTAGTGGGGGGAGGGAGCTTGGAAAAAAATAATTTGTTTCTCTATTTCTCAACATTTCAAATACAGACGTGACAAAGTAAATTTTCTAAATATCTTCACTGGCATCTTGCATTTTGACTAGAATTTATTAACACTTCATTATTTATATTTTTCCCATCTTCTTTTATTATTCTTAAAAACTTGCTGTGTGCCTTCAAAAAAAACAAAAAGCAAAAAAAACTTCATGAGTTTCTCAAAAGTAGCTAGACCTTAGACCTTTTCACAGTGAATCATCACTATGTTCTGAGACATCAAGTATCAGAAGATTTCAAATTATGTCATTGTTTAAGGTTATTTAAAATTTTGATGTTTAATCGTGTTTTCATATCTTTTGCCTAATTTCTCTATACTATACACATACACACATAACACATGCACACACACATACACGTATATGTAAATATAAATATGGTTCACTCCTAGGATAAGATCCTTAAATTGTTTACTCATTCATTATCCCATACAAGATTAACTATATTTTGGAACTATTTTGGCATTTTATCATACTCTTTCTTTTCTCTTTCTGAGACAGAGTCTCGTTCTGTTGCCGAGACTGGAGTGCAGTGGCATGATCTTGGCTCACTGCAACCTCCACCCCCCAGGTTCAAGCAATTACCTGCCTCAGCCTCCCACGTAGCTGGGAATACAGCCGCCTGCCACCACACCCGGCTAATTTTTGTATTTTTAGTACAGATGCGGTTTCACCATCTTGGCTAGGCCATATTCTTTCTTCAATGCTTCACTGTATCTTAGAAATCTTGTCTAAAATAAAAAGGTTACTAAACTGTCAGCAAAGGAATGTCTCAGAAACTAAAACTATAATCATTATTGGCATTTATGGGGCCTAATTCTTTGCTTAATCTTTATTAAGGGCCATCTGGGCATGAAAGGGCACCATCATGACTGGGCATTGAGAGGATTCTCAATATCCCCTAAGCAGGGATTTAAATTGCTTATTTAATATTACATGTTCTCACTCATCTGTAGGAGCTTAAAAAAGTGGATCTCGGCCAGGCACAGTGGCTCACACCTGTAATCCCAGCACTTTGGGAGGCCAAGGCAGGCAGATCATGAGGTCAGGAGATCAAGACCATCCTGGCTAACACAGTGAAATCCTGTCTCTACTAAAAATACATTAAAAACTGGTCAGGCGTGGTGGTGGGCACCTGTGGTCCCAGCTACTCGGGAGGCTGAGGCAGGAGAATGGCGTGAACCCAGGGGGCAGAGCTTGCATTGAGCTGAGATCGCACCACTGTACCTCAGCCTGGGTGACAGAGTGAAACTCCATCTCAACAAAAAAAAAAAAAAAAAAAAAGGGAAGGAGGTAGTAGAATGATGGTTACGAGAGGCTGAGAAGTTGGTGCCCAGCTGGGGGCATGGGGCAGTGGAGGGGGAGAGAAGGAATAAATTCTCATGTTTGATAGAACAGAACAGTAGGGTGGCTATAGTTATCAATAATTAATTGTATATTTCAAAATAGCTAGAAAAGGAGATTTAAAATGTTTCCAGCATAAGGTCGGGCACAGTGGCTCATGCCTGTAATCCTAGCACTTTGGGAGGCTGAGGAGGGTGGATCATGAGGTCAGGAGATTGAGACCATACTAGGTAAGACGGTGAAACCCCGTCTCTACTAAAAAAATACAAAAAATCAGCCGGGTGTGGTGGCAGGCGCCTATAGTCCCAGCTACTCAGGAGGCTGAGGCAGGAGAATGGCATGAACCCGGGAGGCGGAGCTTGCAGTGAGTTGAGATCACACCACTGCACTCCAGCCTGGGAGACAGATCAAGACTCCGTCTCAAAAAAATAAAAAAAAAAAGTTTCCAGCACAAAAAAAATCCTACATGTTTGAGGTGATGAATATCCTGATTATCCTGATTTGATCATTATACATTGCACACATGCATGGAACTATCACATGTACCCCATAAATATGTACAATTGTTGTGTATCAATAAAAAATTCATTTTTAAAAATGGATATTTAAGCAATATAATTACAGGACAACAGCCATTCAAATCATAATGCTAACAGGTAAAAAGTTTAGCTGTTTATTACATAGGAAGGAAAAGGAAAGTAAATAGCTATATGGAGCTGGTCTATGAGGACTTTTTTTTTCTTTTTTTTTTGAGATGGAGTCTCGCTCTGTCACCCAGGCTGGAGCGGCGTGATCTCAGCTCATTGCATCCTCCACCTATGAGGCCTTTTAATGTTTGCATTAAAAGTCTATAACTGCAAGTATTTATAGACTTTTTAATTTATAGACAAGTATTTTTATAAATGCAAGTATTTTCATGTGTCTTTATGAAATGCAAAATGAATAAATAGAAGTGAACAAAAAATAATAAGAGTAAAAGCTAGGTCATCAAGCAGCATACAAAAATGAAGTTTTCTAAATAAATGCTTCTGAAACGTGAATGTCCATTTGAATCAGTTGGGGACCTTGTTAAAATGAAAACTGATCTCAAAGTCTAGTCAAGCTCTCGGGATGCTGACGCTGCTGATATTCAAACTATACTGTTAGTAGCAAGACTGATACATGCTTGGCACAGAGTAATAATTCATATTACCTGTAACAGTTTCTCATTTGTGGCTTTCATCTCTAGGTACTTGACTTGGTTTTCAAGAGACATATTTTTGATAATGTCATCTGCTGCTTGTTTTTCCTGTTCAATTTCTTCTTCTACACTTCTCATTTGTTTTTCTTTCCTAAAATCAAAAGCACGTAATATTCCTGATACTGTATTGAGGAAAAAATATCCAATTATTTTATACAAGTCACAGTCCTAATTTAATAGGATACTTAAAGATATTCAACCATAGTGTGTGACTGAAAAGTCTTTATATTTGTACTAAAAAAAAATGCTATTTGACCTATATAAAATTTGGCCCCAGTAGCACAAACTTATTTGGCATCTTTCTCTTTTTCATCCCCAAATTCCTCTATTTCCTTACTCTCCATTTTACTTTACTAAGAAATCACAAAGATTATCAAAGAAAACCCTTAATGACTTATATATATGAGGATGCATTTATACTTTTTTAAAGTTATACCTTCAAAAGACAAATAAGAGACTGGGCTCGGTGACTCACGTCTGTAATCCCAGCACTTTGGGAGGCCAAGGCAGGTGGATCACATGAGGTCTGGGGGTCGAGACCAGCCTGGCCAACATGCCGAAACCCCATCTCTACTAAAAGTACAAAAATTAGCCAGGCCTGGTGGTGGGCGCCTGTAATCCCAGCTACTTGGGAGGCTGAGGCAGGAGAATTGCTTGAATTCAGTGGGCAGAGGTTGCAGTGAGCCGAGATCGCATCACTTCACTCTAGCCTGGGCAAAAGGGCAAAACCCCGTCTCAAAAAAAAAAAAAAAAAAGACAAGTAAGAAGTTTTAGAATTGTGGTTTTCAAACATCCTTCAGCATAAATTTTTTTGACCAAATTAAATATTGTATAGAAGTTTGCCATGTAAATCATCCAGTGAGGCTCTGACAGAACTAGGAGAAGAGAGGCCTGCAGTGCAATTTGATTTTTTTTAAAGTTACGGCTTTAGATTAATAATATGCTTTGCTTAACTTCTCTTTTACTTACTGCTTTAGTTAATATTGCCATTTCACAAATTATTGATATTTTTTAGCACTGTAAAATATTAAGCTCATTTCTCTAAAAACATAACAAACATTACAAATATAATTACACAAAAGTAGTAATAGTGAAATTAATTAGAAGCAATAACCATTTTTATCATGTAATCAAAAGAAATACCAATGACATGCCACTTGTTGCCTAGGCAAGGTCAATTATTGATAGGGTAGAGAAAAATTATGAAAAAAGAATAGGTAAGAAGCCACTTATCTAAATACTTTCAAGATTTACATTTTATAAAAAGCTGGATTGAACATACATTTTCAGTCCCAAGATCATTAATTTCTATTTTGGGTTTCAAAATCTGATTAACCTATCACTATTTACTCTCTTTCGCTCACAGATGTCAACTTCTACAGTTTTCACAATCACCAGCTAAGCCTGTGGATCCACATATCCCCTACACACCTTCTACACATTCATATCCTACTACTACAATAAACAACCTCAACTCAGAAATTTCCCTACCAAAAAAAAAATCTAAAATAACCAAAGATGAACATAATAAAACAGACAACCTGGAATTTCAGTTTATTTTTGTCTCACTATTGGAGAAGAAGTGGTATCTTCACTTGAAGCTTCAATTACAACAGTATAACAAATGTATTTCCTGCTGCTACAATTTGTATAGGTATATTGTTTGGACGAACGGAGGCAAGATGGTGCACTTCCGGGTTCTTCTTCACCACCAACTCTTCCCGCGCGCGTGAAAATGCAGCCGGCGCCCGGGAAGGTGCAGACCAACTGGGCATGCGCCAGGTGACGTCAATCTGAAGAGACTAAGATTTACCTGGTCGCACCTGCGGAACGCCCCCGACACGCCCATGCCCCACCTATTGCCCTCCCACTCCTAGAAAAGCCGCTCTCCACCATTGAGCCACGCAGCCTTCTTGCAGCCCCACTCCTGTCGGGATGTCGGGACTGTGGGAAGTCTGTCCGAGAGCCCCACCGCCGGGGGACTCTGCCGGCCTCCTTTGCCTGAGGCTGACAGACTTCTCCCACACACCTTAGGTTACCAAAATAAACGTGCAGTTTTGCACCTGACCTTTGCCTACTTGCTGGTTCTTTTGTGCTCGCTCTGGTGGTCTTAGAAAAACAAGACAGATGGTGCCGAACCCGGGAGGAGACCCCTCCTCAGGCCTCTAAGGATTGAGGAACCTCCTCCTGCTTCCACACCACAGACAGACCAGGACCTGAGACCCGCTTCCCTCACTCTCACGGCCTCTCTGGGGTAAGTGCCCTTGTCTCCTCTTTACCACCCTTGGCCAAAATCCTGCGCAGGTCCGAGGTCCATTTTGAGCCACCAAGTGGCTTGGAAGCCACCACGTGGCTTCGGAGACCCTTGCAGGACGGAGACGTCCGCCTGAAGGTACTCTCCACTTTGGCTTCAAGAGCCTCCAGTCTGTCTCTGCTGGTTCCAAAGGACGCTTTGAAGCCAGGCAGAGATCCACTTCCATTTCCATTGTGTCCATTGTGTGTCGGTAAAGAAGAAATAAATGGGAAACCCCCAGTCCAAATTTCCAAAGAGCACCCCCTTAGGGTGCCTCCTAGCCAATTTAAAAACCTTACAGCTTCAACAAGACCTTAGGAGGAAGCGGTTAATTTTCCTTTCCACTGTGGCGTGATCGACCTCACCAATTTCTGCCAGCAGCTAGGCAAGTGGTCCGAAATTTACATACAAGGCTTTTGGGCCTTGGGCTCTCGTCCCTATACTCCTTCTCTCCCTGCTCTCCCCACCCCCTCCCTTCCTGCCCAGACTCCTCCTCCTCCCCCCATCCTGACTCCTCCTTCCTCCTCCTTATCTACTAGTAATCCACTCGGTCCCATGCCTCCTTCGGGGCCCCCAACTGGCGGTCTTGAGTCCCCTATCTCTGCCCACACCCTCCTACAGTGTTAGCACCTTTGCGAGAGGTGGCTGGGGCGGAGGGGGTAGTCAGAGTACATGTCCCTTTTTCATTGGCCGATCTTTCCAAAATTGAGCGTCTTATTTCATTTCTCAATCGGCTCCTGACATTCGTAAAAACTTCAAAAGGTAGAGGATGGTCCTCAGACACCAATACAAGACCTAGTTAAATTAGCCTTTAAGGTCTATAGCTCCAGAGAGGAGACGGCAGGCTTGCCTTAACAGAAGGTTCAGCTCCTAGCAGCGGCTTTACAGCCCAGTTGTAACCCCAGGCCAGAGAGCACACACCCCACAGACTCCAAAGCTACAAAAGGAGCCTGCCTGCTATAAGTGCGGCAAGGCAGGACACTATGCCAACAGGTGTCCGCAAGGTCCCCGAGCCCCAACACAGCCTTAAGGCATCAGGACATTGGGCCAGTGAATGTCCTAACCCTCGTCCACCAGCAACCCCCTGCCCTGCTTGCCAGCAGGGAGGAAACTGGAAGTCTGATTGCCCCACCCTGAGAACAGGTGCCGCGCCTCTACGTGACCCCCTTTCCCAGGATCCTGGGAGCTCCTTCCAGCTCCTACATCTGGACGATGACAACTGAAGGTGCCGAGACTCGGGGACCCCCATCACCCTCGCCAAGCCGCGGGTAACTCTCCTGGTAGCGGGTAAGACAATTTTTTAATCAACAGCGAGGCTACCTATTCTGTTTTTGCCGTCCTTCTCTGGACCTAGCCTTCCATCCAATATCTCTGTAGTAGGTGCAGACGGAAAGCCATCCACTCCACGAAAAACTCCAATCCTTAATTGCTGCCTAGCCAACAAGTACTTTGCGAACTCATTCCTCATTCCCAACTAAAAAGGGCCCCTACCGAAAGCAATCAGTGGAAATCAGTTTGGCTTTCCCCCACTCGCCTCAAACTTACTAAATTTTCTTAACTATCTCATACTCCCCAACCTTGCCAGGACTATCCTTCTGGGTTTTGCCCATATTCCAACAAATGCTTCCATTCCTCATTCCTATACTAATACTGTGCCTTATTTTATTTTTCATCCGTGCGTCCAAATACCAACCATGGGCCCCGACCTTAACGACGCCCCTTAACAGCAGGAAGTAGCCAGACAGACCACGGCGCCCCTTTATCACTATTATCAATAAAAGGTTGGACTGTTTGGACGAACGGAGGCAAGATGGTGCACTTCCGGGTTCTTCTTCACCACCAACTCTTCCCGCGCGCGCGAAAATGCAGCCGGCGCCCGGGAAGGTGCAGACCAACTGGGCATGCGCCAGGTGACGTCAATCTGAAGAGACTAAGATTTACCTGGTCGCACCTGCGGAACGCCCCCGACACGCCCATGCCCCACCTATTGCCCTCCCACTCCTAGAAAAGCCGCTCTCCGCTATTGAGCCACGCAGCCTTCTTGCAGCCCTACTCCTGTCGGGATGTCGGGACTGTGGGAAGTCTGTCCGAGAGCCCCACCGCGGGGGGACTCTGCCAGCCTCCTTTGCCTGAGGCTGACAGACTTCTCCCGCACACCTTAGGTTACCAAAATAAACGTGCAGTTTTGCGCCTGACCTTTGCCTACTTGCTGGTTCTTTTGTGCTCGCTCTGGTGGTCTTAGAAAAACAAGACAATATGAGCTCACAGAATTTGAAAGAGGAAAATATCTATTTCAATCTCTTTGTTTCATAGATTAAGGATACTGAAGCCCAGTGGAATTAATCTTTTGGAAGGAATTCATTCTAAACTTGATTCCTGACCACCAACAATGTTTCTTCCTACAATGTAGGAAGATGAGAACTAATGTTATAAAGTATTCCATTTTATAGAGGAGAAATTACAGCATAAGAAAGGTAACTGACTTTCTCAAGGCCATATGATATCCAGGTGTCAGGTCTTTTTAATGCTTTGAGTACTTTGCTCCTGTTATAAGTTGGCAGTAAAACCACTGATGATGGTGTCATAAAAATAAGTAAACAGAAAAGTTGAAACTCAATAGAATACAAAACTTGGTGATATCTTTACAATTTGAATCCCTCCCTCCCTCTTTTCTTTTTCTTTTCCCCTTCCTTTCTTTTCCTCTTCCCTTCCCTTCCCTCCCCTCCCTTCCTCCTCTTCCCCATCCTCTCTCTTCTTTCTCTCTCTTTCTCTTTCTCTCTCTCTCTCTCTCTCTTTCTCTCTCCCCCTCTTTCTATCTTTCTTTTTTGACAGGGTATCACTTGTCACCCAGACTGGAGTGTGGTAGCACAATCACGGCTCACTGCATGCTCAAACTCAAGCCATCCCCCCACCTCAGCCACCCAAGTAACTGGGACTAAAGGCACACAACGTTATGCCCTACTAACGTTTTTACTTTTTATTTTGAATAGAGACAAGGTCTTGCTAAGTTGGCTGGGCTGGTCTCAAATTCCTGAGTTCAAATTATTCTCTCACCTTAGCTTCCCAAAGTGCTGGGATTACAGGCATCAGACACTGCATCTGACCTCAATTTGAATCCTTCTAAGCATAAAATGCCATCAGGACAAACATATTAATTTAGCAACAGAATATCTTTCAAAAGTACGCATTTTCAATATTGTAAACTCTAAATCAGTAAGTAAAATTGTTAACATGTTAATAAAAGAAACACAAAAGTAGGCCGAATACAGTGGCTCATACCTGTAATCCCAGCACTTTGGGAGGCTGAGGCAGGTGGACCACCTGAGGTCAAGAGTTTGAGACCAGCCTGGCCAACATGACAAAACCGCAAATCTACTAAAAATACAAAAATTAGCCAGGAGCAGTACTGGGTACCTCTAATCCCAGCTACTTAGGAGGCTGAGGCAGGGAGAACTGCTTGAACCCAGGAAGTGGAGGTTGCATTGAGCCAAGATTATGCCACTGCACTTTAGCCTGCGTGACAGAGCGAGACTTCATCTCAAAAAAAGAAAGAAACAAAGAAAGAAACACAAAGGTCAGGCAAACAGTCTTACTTGTTACACTAAAAAAAGGAAAAGACAACTTTAAGAAATTATTCTTCTAGTCAATGTTTTGCTAAGGAAGTCTAGTTTTTTTTTTTTTTTGGTCACCTGTTCACTGGGTACAAAGGTTAAAACAAAGTGAAATGTAATCATAGGATATACTTTTTTTAATGCTGTTGAAGAAACAGAGTAATTTCCTTTAGCACACCAGTCTTAGAGACAAAAGAAAAAAGGTAAGCTCTATATATTTATAGCTTTGGTTATTGTTGTATTTTTTAAAAAATCATATTTAAGTTTGTTAAGTCTGTACAACAATCTTTGCCTTTAAGAAGTAATGAAAAATAAGAAAATGTGATTATATTTTCACATGGTCTACCTCAAAAATACTATATACCTGGGACATGGCCAAAGGGTCTTTCCTAAATAAAGTTAGAATACAATACTCAGTAATTGTTTTGGGGGAGGGGGGAAGGTTTCATCTAGCCAATCAAATTTATAAGATTTTTTATTTTAAAATATATTAATCACAGAGCATTCTGAAGTGACATTAGTCTAAAAGCCTATTTGCAAGATAAAAAAAAAAGACTGGCCATGAGTTGATAATTATTGAAGCAGGGCGGTAACTATTCTCCTTACTTAGGTTTTTGTCCTTGAAATTTTCCATTACAAAAGGTTTTACATTTGAAAAAAATCTACACAATAAATAAGGAAACGAAGTTAATTGTGTATTATTAACATCGTACTCTAAATACATTGAATTCTGGCATAAATATCTAAAATATTTAATAGAAAAACTACATTTAGATTTTATTTAACAAAACCAAAATAATTGGAGCATCTCTTTATTTCATAGCATATAATAATCATATAAAATAAATAACTTAAGAAATATGTACTTGAAACTTTATTAAGAACAATGCTTCTTTTTCAGTATCTACCATTAACTTTGAGTAAAGCTCTTTTTTTGTTCCAGTAACGTAGATCATATGGTAGGTAAAAATGCACGTAATTTTGTGAAATAACAAAAGAAAACTGATATTCCATTTTCTATTCCAGTTATCTATTTTATATTAGTTCCTAAGTAATCACTATATGAAACTCAACTATCATTTCAAAAAAAATCCAAATTAGAAAATATTCCAAAAGGAGAAATAAAGCAACAATAACTGATTTCCTTTAAAACCAACTGTTGAAATAGGCTAAACTGACTCCTGGATAGTTTCTGCATTATCTACTTGGCTAGCTATTTTGCCTATATGATTTTTCTTTTTTTAAGACACCCAATAATGCTAGCAAATGCTTTGTCTGGGGATTTGAATAGTGTCATGAAAATCAACATTAACCCCCTCTTACAATCTTTCTCCTCTCAAAAGGCACACAAATATGTGAAAACTCTCACGCATAGCATGGATCAATCAATGTATTTCACAGCTTCAGACCTAACAATGCTTTAGATTTGTTGAACGCTTTCCTGTACAGAATCTACCATATACACTGCTTCTAAGATCTTCCAAATGGAAAAGAAAAAAAATCCTTTTCTAATCTTTATGATTTTTTTCTTTTAGCACACTTGAGAAAACAATTATTAGCATTAAATAGCAGATACAGATAATAAATCTAAAACTATACTCTGTCTCCATTTCCACATAAGCTCACAGTCATGCCTTGCCTCTATTACTTTGTTCACCTGCTTCTATTTCATATCAACTTTTAACTTAAATCTAGTTAGTTTTCTTTGTAGCCTATTTGCTTTCTTTCACTATCCCCATCCTATTTGTTTCTGGAAAAAAATAGCACTTCCCTTAACTCACCTCTCCTCAGTCACCTCTGCATCCTACCAGAGACATCAGTAAGAATGTCACCATATCATTGAGAAATACTGAAACAAGCCATTGAAGAAGCTGAACACCTATTCCTAGGAATCATTAAACACAGGTAAACTACCTTTTGTAAATGATTTAGGCATCCCTCTTCTGTGGGCAATCACCTTGAATAAGTGATAGCTTAAATGTACTTCTGGCTCTAAAAGGGATTCTACTATGATCTACATCCAAATTTTATAAAATATAAGAGGCAGAGTAGCTTTTTCTAACAAATTTGATTTAACTATGGAAGGAGAGAAGGCAGAAGGGTAATAAGCATAAATGGATTAACAAATCGAAGGCAATGAGGAAGCTGACTAGAACAGATTAGCACTAAAATAGCAGTAAATTCCTCATTGCTAACGAGGCGAGAGACTTTAGCATGCTGCATGGATTCTTGCTTACTCTGATTAGTTTTCTTTTTTTTTTTTTTCTGAAACAGTCTCACTGTCACCCAGGCTGGAGTGCAGTGGCATGATCACAGCTCACTGCAACTTCTGCCTCCCGGGTTCAAGCAATTCTGCTGCCTCAGCCTCCCAAGTAGCTGGGATTACAGGCACCCACCACTGCACCCGGCTAATTTTTGTATTTGTAGTAGAGATGGGGTTTCGTCATGTTGGCCAGGTTGGTCTCAAACTCCTGACCTCAGGTGATCTGCTCGCCTTGGCCTCCCAAAGTGCTGGGATTATAGGCGTGAGCCACTGCGCCCGGCCTACTCTGATTAGTTTTTCTATTACCTGCTGTAATGAAATAAACTTTCCTTAAAAAAATCGTAAGTAACTAATTGTAACAAATGCTGTAAGAATGCTCAATTTCTGAACACCCTTAAGGATGACAGAATATATTTATATATTTTCAAACGGATAATTTGTTTGCAAAAGGGTTTCTAAAATTGACTTTAAGAAAACAGAGATAAAGAATAAGAAACATCAAGGTCATGAATAAAATGACTAAATAAAAAAGTAACTATTTGGCAAGAAGAGTACAGTCCAATAAATGTCGATTTCTAGGCAAAGCTGAAACCTTAAATGCACCCATTAACTTTAAATTGTGTCCAAAACCTGATTAACATGAAAATAAAAGGTAAAAAGGGATATAAACTCACAAGGACAAACAGAATGGAACAGGAGTCAATAGCAGTGAAACCTAGAAACCAGAAACCTAATAGCTGAGTGGAAACTGACTAGGAAAACAAAAATTTCCCAAGTCAGCAATGAGAAAAGCTGAGAGCCACTTGAATTGCACTGCAGAAACTCTAAATAGCCCAGAAATTGGCAGCACCATGTATTCTGAAAGTAGAGGAGAGGCTAATTCCTCTCTGTCTGTCTAGCCAGATAATGTTCCTTCTCTACACAAGCAGATTAGAGGATCCCCCAAGCCACGAGAATAAAACAAAGGGAATTTGGGCAATGGGCACAAGTGAGTGCAAAGGCATTGTTGAGATTAAGTTATAGTTTCCATACTAAATATTGATATAAATCCAGCTTTTTTATCACTTAGCACTCAGAATGTTGGCTACCAGGCCATTATCTCTTCGGGCAGTAAATCAGAAGAGTCATTTTGTGGATAATGACATTCCCTAAGAAAACAGTCCAGCAGTTACACTCCGTGGTCAAGTCTAGAAACAATGAGACCCACACAAATGCATTTTTCTATCAGCTTTTTAGTTTCCCACTCTCACACATACACCCTAAATAAAATATTAACAGACTAAGAAGAAGGCCTCCAATATAAAGGACACTGCCCAAAGATAACTGGAAAAATACAATCTAAGGATATAGAGGCTATTCAAAGAAAAGGTACATAACAAAAGGCACAATGATAAACAAGAAAATATAATATATTCATGCAACAGAATACTAATAAAGAAAATATTCTGAAACAGAAAAGCTCTTAGAATTAAAAAAGAATAAAAAATTAATAGAAATAAAAAATTAATAGAAGAATGTGAAGATAAAGTTGAGGATGTCTCCCAGAAAGGAAAGCAAAAAACACATTGAGATAAAATGTAGGACAGTAAAGGTTTTAAAATCATTCCAGGAGGTCCAACACCCAATTGAGGCAATTCTAGAAAAAAAAAAGTGAAATTTTATTTTAAAAAATAAAGAAAATTATATCATCAATGAGATAATTCAGAAAATTTCCCAAAACTGAGTGACATAGCTTCTAGATAGAAAAGACTGACCAAGTATCCAGTTTAATAAATGAAAACAGGCCAGGTGTGGTGGCTCATGCCTGTAATCCCAGCACTTTGGGAGGCCGAGGTGGTGGATCACGAGGTCAGGAGATCGAGACCATCCTAGCTAACATGGTAAAACCCTGTCTCTACTAAACATACAAAAAAATTAGCCAGGTGTGGTGGCGGGAAAGACACAGGATAATGAATATAGTATTGATTTTAAAAGCTTTGATAAATAATTAGAATGACATGGTATATTTCTTAACAGTAATACTAGAAACTCAAAGACAGTAGGGTAATACCATCAACATTTTGAAGGAAAATTACTTCTTACCTAGAATTCTATCTCTAGCCAAAATATCTTTCCAAGTCTAAAATGTTTTCCCTCCTATCCACATTCTCTAGAAGCTACTGAGGAAGCTCCATTGAAGAAAGGCAATAAACCAGACAGGCGTTCTAGAAAATAAGTACCCAGTAACAAAGGCAAAAGGTAGACTCTTTGATGAGGGTGGAAGTAAACAGTTGTACAGAAGGCCTAGTGATCAGCTAGCTCCTCCAGATTAGAGCATGGTAGCAGGCTCTGGGAGGGACTTTTTAAGCTGATGAAACAGGTTAAATACTTAATATCCATAAACAAATGACAGATATGCTGGGGAGAGTTTGGTCATAACAAGAAAACTAAGCACATGAAAAAACAGTACAATTAGTTTGGAGGAAACAAAAAGGGTGCATCAACAGAAAAGTGATCCTGTTACATGGCTTAGCCAATAACAGCTTTTTATTGACTGAGTTCAATCATTCATGATAGTACAAACACTGAATACTCATCTAACCAAAATTACAAGTAACTATGTTAGGAGATAAAGACATAGGAAGTATATATTTGATGTGTTGGAGATGAAGGGAGGGGGTATTTGAAAGAGAGCTGAAGGGGCTATCAATTCCAAAATGGTGGCCAAGAAGCAAGCTGGCTTCACTCCCCTCTACAGAAAACCAAAAACAAATATACAGACCTGAGATAATTACCAGCAACATACCAGAATTCAAATGTGAAGATGAGACAGTTCTAGGGCCACAGAGAAGTGAACAAACTTTGAGCAGATAGTAAAAGAATTGGACGTCCATATCCACAATGCCCCTCCCCCCATTCAACCTAGCACAAAGCATGTAGGAAAATTTCCCCCAAATCACAGTTTCTATCCACCATCTTGTATTCCCTGGCAGGAGACTTGTCCCTGCTTTAACCCATGGGAAACATCTCAAGTGCCTGGAGAGAGAAATATTCCTGAGGACATGTAGAGACAAAGAGGAGAGACAGGATTACCAGCCCCAGATCTGGAAACTCTGCTCTGTAACTCAGCCAAAGCGACACCACATCAGAGTAGCTGTTCAACAGTACCACTTTGTAGGAGGTTGGCTCCACAGGTCTCTAGTGTGGGAAGGCTGGCTGGGCATTAACCCTTAGCCACCCTTCCCACACTACCAGGATATCCCCTGGAACCTCCCCATTCAGGAAGAGCAGTGCTCTGGTCATTTACCAGAGCCAAGGTGAAGCTGGGCTTAAGGTGCCATCTAAAGCTGAAAAGGAGGCAGCAACCTAGTGATAAAAGACCCTCTAAGCAAATATATTCAATAAAAAACAAAATAAGCCACACAGAGAATATTGGAATAAACAACTAATCTGACAATGCAATGACGCATATATATATCTACAAGAAATAACAGCCAACAGGCCAGGTGCGGTGGCTCACACCTATAATCCCAGCACTTTGGGAGGCCAAGACAGGCAGATCACTTGAGGTCAGGAGTTTGTGACCAGTCCAACTAACATGGAGAAAAAATACTAAAAATACAAAATACATCTCTATTAAAAATACAAAATTAGCCAGGCGTGGTGGTGCATGCCTGTAATCCCAGCTACTTGGGAGGCTGGGGCAGGAGAATCGCTTGAACCCAGGAGGCAGAGGTTGCAAAGAGTCGAGATTGCGCCATTGCACTCCAGACTGGGCAACAAGAGTGAAACTCTGCCTCAAAAAAAAAAAAAAAAAAAGACATAGCAAACAGGGAACCATGATGTGTTGGTCCATTTTTCATTGCTATAAAGGAATACCTGACGTTGGATAATTTATAAAGAAAAGAAGTTTATTTGGCTCACAGTTCCACAAGTTGCAAAAGCATGGCACCAATATCTACTCAGTTTCTGGTGAGGCCTCAGGAAGCTCTTAGTCACAGTGGAAGGCGAAGGTGAAGCAGGTGTGTCACATGGCACAGAGAAGGAGCAAGAACAAGAGGAGGAGGTACCAGACTCCTTTAAACAGCCAGTCAGTAGCTTCCAGTCAGCACTATGCCTTTTAACTGGAGAATTAAGTATATTTCATTGCCTTCACTGTTAGATCCTATAAAATATTTAAAGAAGAACTAATACCAATTCTACTCAAACTCTTCAAACAAAATTAAAGAGAAGGGAATATTTCCAAACTCATTCTACAAGATCAGCATGACCCGGATACCAAAACTAGACAAGGACACAACAAAAATGAAAACTACAGTCCAATATCCCAGAAGAACACAGATGCAAAAACCCTCAACTAAATAACAGCAATCCAAATTCAACAATACTTTAAAAAGATGATTCACCGTACCAAGTGAGATTCATTCCAGAGATGCAAAGATAGTTCAACATATGCAAATCAATAAGCATGACAATATGGTTTGGATATTTGTCCCTATCCAAATCTCATGTTGAACTGTAATCCCCAGTGTGGGAGATGAAGCCTGGTGGGAGGTGTTTGGATAATGAGGGCGGATCCCTCATGAATGGCTTTGGGCCATCCCCTTGGTGATAAGTGAGATCTTGCTCTGAGTTCACAAGAGATTTGGTTGTTTAAAAGTGTGTGGCACCTCCTTTCCCACTCTCTCCTCCTTGCTCTGATTTCATCATGTGATGTGCTGGCTCCCCTTTCACTTTCTGCCACAACTGTAAGCTTCCTGAGGCCTCCCCAAAAAATGAACTGCACCATGCTTCCTGTACAGCCTGCAGAACTGCGAGTCAATTAAGTCTCTTTTCTTATAAATTACCCAGTCTCGAATATTTCACTATAGCAGTGCAAGAACAGCCTAATACACATGGTAAGCTGGGCACAGTGATATGTGCCTGTAATCCCAGCTTCTCAGGAGGCTGAGGTGGAAGAACACTTGAGTCCAGGAGTTTCCAACCACCCTGGACAGCAAAACAAGACTCTACTTTAAATAATTATTATTATAAAATAAAATAAACATGATACATCACATTAATAAAACCAAGAATAAAAACCATATAATTATTTTAATAAATGCTGAAAACACAGTTGATAAAATTCAACATCCCTTTATGATACAATTCTCATTAAACTGGGCACACAAAGAACATACTTCAAGATAACAAATGCCATATATGACAAACCCACAGCTAACACCATTCTGAATGGGGATAAATTGAAGGCCTTTCTTTTAGATGTGGAACAATACAAGGATGCCTACTTTCACCACTTTTACTCAACACAGTACTAGAAGTCCTGGCCAGAGCAATTAGGCAACAGAGAGAAATAAAAGGCAGCCAAATTGCAAAAGAAGAAGTCAAATTAGACTTGTTTGCAGATGACAGGCTTTTTTTTTTGAGACAGTCTCGCTCTGTCGCCCAGGCTGGAGTGCAGTGGCGTGATTTCGGCTCACTGCAACCTCCACCTCCCAGGTTCAAGTGAGTCTCCTGTCTCAGCCTCCTGAGTGGCTGGGATTACAGGTGTCCACCATCACACCCAGCTAATTTTTGTATTTTTGGTAGAGACGGGGTTTCACCATGTTGGTCAGGCTGTTCTCAAACTCCTGACCTCGTGATCCAACCACCTCAGCCTCCCAAAGTGCTGGGATTATAGGCATGAGCCATCGCACCCAGCAGACATGATCTTATACTTAAAAAATTGTTTTAAAAAAACCACCCTAAATATACCACAAAAAAATCTGTAAAAACTGATAACTGAATTTAGTAAAGTTGCAAGATACAAAATCATCATATAAAAATGGGTAGAATTTACACATGCCAACAGTGAAGAATCTGAAAAAGAAATCAAGAAAGCAAGCCTGTTTACAATAGCTACAAAGACTATAAAATACCTTGCAATCAATTTAACCAAAGAAGTGAAAGATCTACAAACAAAACCTATAAAACACTGATGAAACAAACTGAAGAGGATACAAAAAAATGGAAATATAATCCATGTTCATGGAGTCGAAGAACATTGCTAAAATATCAATACTAACCAAAGCAATTCACTGATTCAATGCAATTCCTATCAAAATACAGTGACGCTCTTCATAGAAGTAGAAAAAAAATACTAAAACTCATACGGAACCATGAAAGATCCCAAATAGCCAAACAACCCTCAGCAAAAAGGAACAAAGCTGGAGGCATCACACTACCTGACTTCAAAATTTTCTACAAAGCTATAGTAACCAAATCAGCATGGTTTGGCAAAAAGGCAGATCCATAGACCAAGGGGATGGAATGGAGAACTCAGATATAAACACACGCATTTACACCAACTCATCTTCAACAAAGGTGCCAAGAACATACAATGGAGAAATAATAGTTGTTTCAATGAATGGTGCTGGAAAAACTAGATAACTACATATGGAAGAACGAAACCAGACCTCTATCTCTTGCCATATCCAGGAATAAAAATGAATTAAAGACTTAAATCTAAGTAAGACCTCAAACTATAAAACTGTTGCAACAAAACATAGAGGAATTGCTCTAGAACACTGGTCTGGACAAAGATTTTTTTGTGTCTGTAAGACCTCAAAAGCACAGGAAACCAAAGCAAAAATGTACAAATGGGGTTTCGCCAAGCAAAAAACCTTCTGCACAGCAAAGAAAATGGTCAACAAAGTGAAGAGACAACCCACAGAATGAGAGAAAATATTTGCAAACCACCCATCTAACAAGGGGTTAATAATCAGAAGATATAAGGAGCTCAAACAACTCACTAGCCAAAAACAAACCAATAAAAAACAAATAATCCAAGTAAACATGGCAAAAGAACTAAATAGGCATTTCTCAAAAAACATACAAAAGGCAAACAAGTATGTGGAAAAAATGCTCAACATCAGTAATCATTCAGGGAAATGCAAATCAAAACTACAATGAGATATAACCTCACCCCCAATAAAGTAGCTTCTATCAATAAGACGGGCAATAACGGATGCTGATGAGGATGTGGAGAAAGGGGAACCCTCATACACTCTTGGGAATGTAAATTAGTATAGCCACTCTGGTTCCTCAAAAAACTAAAAATATAACACTTACATTTATATTTGATCCAGTAATTCCACTGGATATACATTTTAAAAAAGGAGATGACTATGTTAAAGAGATAGCTGCACTCCCACGTTTATTGCAGGACTATTCACAAGAGCAAAACTATGGAATCAACCTAAGTGCCCATCAACAGATGAACAGATAAAAAAAAAAGTAGCATATATATACAAGGGACTATTATTCAGCCATAAAAAAAAACGAAATCCTGTCATTTGCGGCAACATAAATGCAAGAAGAGGTCATTATGTTAAGTGAATTAAGCCAAGCACAGAAAGACAAATATCGTACATTCTCACCTGCATGTGGGAGCTAAAAAAGTGGATCTCATACAGATTAAGAGTAGACTGGTGGTTACCAGAGGCTGGAAAGGGTGGTGGGGAGGGAGGAATGCAGAGAAGTTTATTAATGCATACGAACATACAGTTTACTTAAAAAAGAAGGCCTAGTGTTAGATCGGTAGGGTAATTATAGTTTACAATAATTTTTTTCCTTCAACTTTTATTTTAAGTTCCGGGGTACATGTGCAGGTTTGTTACATAGGTAAATGTGTGCTATGGTGGTTTGCTGCACAGATCAACCCGTCACCTAGGCATTAAGCCCAGCATCCATTAACTATTCTCTGATGCTGTCCCTCTCCTCTAATTTACTGTACATTTAAAAACAGCTAGAAGAGAATTTGAATGTTTCCAGTATTAAAAAAAGAAAAATATTCAACGTGATGGATACCCCAAGTACATTAATTTGATTTTTTAAAATTATATGAATGCACCACATTATCACATGTACCCCAAAACTATATATATCTATCATGCCTCAATAAAATTTTTAAAAATTACCATGGGGAGGAAAAAGAGTGCTAAAGATTCTCATCTCCCACAGTTTTAAGTCAAGGTTAATACCAATAGATAATGCCTAAAATTGAAAAAATCAAGACCATCAACATAAGCATATACTTATGTATAAATATATATTTTCCTGAATTTCTTTTGTGCACTTATATATTAAATATTTAAAGTTTACAACCACTTAAATTGCTTTAAAGCTCCTTTCATCATACCTAGAAACTAATGAGATACACTTAAAGATATTAATTCTCTCTAAAATGAAAAAGTAAAAATAAGTCTCTCATTCTTCAAAGGGGCTTTCTAGTTTGTTAAGATCAGAGTCCAAGGATGGTGAATGGCCATGCACTTATTTCACATTTTATGTATTTCAAGAAAAAGTAGATTTGAAAGGCCAGGATAAGTGGCTCATATCTATAATCCCTGCACTTTTCAAGGCTACGAAAGTGGCTGGGGGGAAATGGCTCGCACCCAGGAGTTTGAGACCAGGCTGAGTAACACACGGTGATGCCATCTCTCCAAAAATTTTAAAAATTAGCCAGGCATGGTAGCGCATGCCTGTGTTTCAGCTACTTAGGAAGCTGAGTTGAGAGGACTGCTTAAACCTGGGAGATCAAGGTTGCAGTGAGCTGTGACCATGCCACCAGGTCTGGGTGACAGAGTGAGACCCTGTCTCAGCCAAAAAAAAAAAAAAAAGAATAAACAGATTTAAAAGGGCAAAAAATAAAAGTGTCCTTAAAATCTCTAAAGTTCTAGTTTACCATCAAAATAAAAATACTCTCTTTTCTATCAGGTCTGCAACATGAAAGTCACAGGCATCACAATCCTCTTTTGGCCTCTCTCCATGGTATTATCATCAGACAAAATCCAGTCTTCTAAAAGAGTAAGTTTTTACAATCAAAATAGTAAAAATATTTTCAAAGGTACATTTTCTGTATATTTAGTAAAATATCAAAGGGCAATAAGAAAGCAAAGAAAATCTGACCTACTAAAATTGTTTACTTAGCTGTGTATATCCAAATTCCAATTTGACAAAAGCAGCCTTCATTTTTAAAAACTGAGTTCTTTAAAAGTTGATTAAAGGGAGAGATCTGAAAATTTTCACATAAAATCAGAAATTAGTTTCAAGACTAAAATCTTGTTTAAAATGTAGGAAACTTTTTTGAAAAAAATCATGTATTTATGAGGAAAACTGCTATTGAATTACTATTGGTGAAAAAATCTAACTGCAAAAACAGTAATAAACAAGAACTATTCTTAGTTCTATTTATTCTCTGTTTACTATTCAGTAAAAACCAGAACTATTTCTTTCTTTCCATCTATATCCACATAAAGGAAGTATTTCAGATTGTGTGGCTCTTTAAATTCAATACACGACTCCATTTCTGATATAAGATAAATGTTTCCTTTTAAAACACCAAACTTTGAACTGTTAAACCCAGAGAGCTATATATTGACATTTATTGATTGCTTTTGAGACGGAGTCTCGCTCTGTTGCCCAGGCTGGAGTATAATGGCATGATCTCAGCTTACTGCAACCTCTGCCTCCTGGGTTCAAGCGATTTTCGTGCCTCAGCCTCCCAAGCAGCTGGGATTACAGGTGCTTGCCACCATGCCTGGCTGATTTTTTTTTTTTTTGTATTTTTAGTAGAGACAGGGTTTCACCATGTTGGACAGGCTGGTCTTGAACTCCTGCCCTCAGATGACCTGCCTACCTTGGCCTCCCAAAGTGCTGGGATTACAGGCGTGAGCCACCATGCCCAGCCTATTTATTAATTATTTAACAGCCCTAGGTATAATGTTGTTAGCTCTGCTGATTTTAAAAACACATATAGTTTAAAATAATTTCCTCACTATAAAGCAATCGTGCATACTGGAATATCAAATGTTAACAGAATTATTATTTACCATATATTTCCACATATATAAATGGGAATATACCAATAGCATTACTTTCTGTAATGATCATGTAATAACTGTTGGAAAATACCCGTATAACAAATTGGAATTTCTTTGTTCAATTGTATGCCTCAGAATATCCTTAAATTTTAGTATTTCATCCCAGTAAAGAAAAAGATTTGCTCTACTATAACACCAAAGATTAGATAGTAGGTTTTTTTCCCAAAGTAATTTCCTTCTAATGTCTAAGTGCTGAAATATTAAATTTGAGGAAATTCTATTAATATGTTTTTCTGATTAATGCATTATTTTTTTTCTTTTTCTAGGAAGTCCAATGTAATTTCACTGAAAAAAATTATTCCTTGATTCCAGCAGATATCAAGAAAGATGTTACTATACTTGATCTCAGTTACAACCAAATTACTCTTAATAGTACAGACACAAGAGTTCTACAGACATACTTTTTACTCACAGAGCTCTACTTGATTGAGAACAATGTTACTGTCTTATATAATAACAGTTTTGATAACCTCTCCAGTCTAGAAATTTTAAATATCTGTAGAAACTCCATCTATATAATTCAACAGGGTGCATTTTTAGGCTTAAATAAACTAAAACAGTTACATCTCTGCCAAAACAAAATAGAACAACTGAATGCTGATATATTTGTGCCTCTAAGAGACCTAAAACTTCTGAATCTGCAAGGCAATTTGATTAGCTATTTGGATGTACCACCACTATTTCATCTGGAATTAGTAACTTTATATGGAAACCTATGGAACTGCTCTTGCAGTCTATTTAATTTGCAGAACTGGTTGAACACATCAAATGTGACATTAGGTAAGCTATCATAATTAAGCAAAACCAACATGTGATTAACTCAATGTTCCACCACAGAAAAATTTCTCGTATCATGTTTTAAAGAAAAGGAAGCAGCCAGGCGCAGTGGCTCACACCTGTAATCGCATCACTTTGGGAGGCCAAGGCAGGCGGATCACCTGAGGTCAGGAGTTCGAGACCAGCCTGGCCAACATGGTGAAACCCCATCCCTATTGAAAATACAAAAATTAGCTTGGTGCGGTGGCACATGCCTGTAGTACCAGGTACTCGAGAGGCTGAGGCAGGAGAATCGCTTGAACCTGAGAGGCGACATTGCAGTGAGCCAAGATCGTGCCACTGCATTCTAGCCTGGACAACAGAGTGAGACTCTGTCTCAGGAAAAAAAAAAAAAAAGGAAACAATTTCTGTTTAAGCAAACAGGAAGAAACACTAAAAAGTAACAGCTACATAGATGCTCTCCTTCCCCATTACCAGGAGGAAAAATAAAGAAATTTTTTTTTTTTTTTTTTGAGACAGAGTTTTGTTCTTGTTGCCCAGGCTAGAGTGCACTGGCACGATCTCAGCTCACCACAACCTCCGCCTCCCAGGTTCAAGCAATTCTCCTGCCTCAGCCTCCAGAGTAGCTGGGATTACAGTCATGCGCCACCATGCCTGGCTAATTTTTTGTATTTTTAGTAAAGATGGGGTTCCTCCATGTTTGTCAGGCTGATCTCGAACTCCCGACCTCAGGCGCTCCACCAACCTTGGCCTCCCAAAGTGCTGGGATTACAGGTGTGAGCCTCCGTGCCCAGCCAGAAATGTAAATGTTCTATATATGTGAGATGATAATGTTACTTAATGTATTGTTAGCAAAGTCAATATGTAAGAGTAATTTTTTAAAAGTGCTTCCTAGACTAAGTGAAAACAAGTGACCTATTTTAACTGCAAATACTGTGCCTGAGATCCAGATTGTAACCATGTAACCACAATAATACAATCTACACTAATACAGATAAACTAAATAATAAACAGATACTGCATTTAAGCTGTATTTATAAAATAATAAACAGAAATGTGCATTATCCTTTCACTGTGTTGCTAGACAAATGCAACAGGAATTTCTTACAATGCCTTTAAGAATGACAGATATGTCAAAAATTCTAGATAAAACAATTATAAAATGTTGTTAACTATTAAAATGTTGTTAACTGTTATTTTTCTCTATTCTAAATCATATTATTTCTGATTTACCAGAAAATGAGAACATCACCATGTGTAGCTACCCCAACAGCCTGAAGAGCTACAATATTAAAACAGTACCTCCTAAGGCTGAATGCCAGTCAAAACTTCCTTCACCAGTATCTGAAGATCTTTATATTCATTTTCAGCCCATCAGCAATTCAACATTTAATAGCTCTCTGAACAACTTAACAAAAAATTCAGGTAATGTAATGGTTCTGAATATTAACACTGCTGAATGTATCATACTAAATAAACTGAGGTAGTTATCTTTATTTTAAATTTCCATAAAAATATAAAAGAAAGATTCCTCATCTCAAGTAAAGATTTACAAAATATTGGTCTTCCAAACTAGGTTCTGCTAGTTACAAGCCAAATGCCATTGTGCAAATTATTTAACTTCTCTGAGCCTTTGTTTTAACTAGTCTAGTCACAAATCTTAACGAGTATAAATCAATAATGGTCTTAGGTAAAAAGGTAACAAAATGGCAATAGCTGTTTTGAAAAAAGAGAATTCTTGCACCACACAAAATTTGTCTAAAGAAAACTACAATGTATGTTTATTTCTAATACCAATATTGAGGAGAATTAGGATATATAATTATGATTATTTTGCCAACTTAACAAATTTTCTTTCTCTCTTCTCTCTCGGTATTCCATTAAAGAACATGTACCTCTTGGAAAAAGCTGGGCTTTTCTCGTTGGTGTTATTGTCACTGCACTGACAACTTCACTTTTCATTTTTATTGCTTTCAAATGCCCAATATGGTACAATATTCTGCTTAGTTATAATCATCATCGCCTGGAAGAGCATGAAGCAGAAACCTATGAAGATGGTTTTACTGGAAATCCAAGTTCTCTTTCACAGATACCAGAAACAAACTCTGAAGAAACTACAGTAATATTTGAACAATTACATTCATTTATGGTAGACGATGATGGATTTATTGAAGACAAATATATAGATATCCATGAATTACGTGAAGAAAATTAATTTCTTTCAAAGTTTGCTTTTTAAACAAAGTTATCAGCTCACTCACAGTTTAGATATGGAGATTTTTCTATGTGATATACAAAAATACAGCTAGCAGACATTCATATTAATGACAACATACATGAATATCATAAAATTATGTTCTTTGCATTGTATTGAGCAAGCAGGTCCAAATACAATAACTGACACTCCCTGGTAGCTGACAGTTACATAGTTTACAATACTAGCACTCCTATTCTTAGCAGTGTTTGGGTGACCATACAGACTAGTAAAAAGGCCTAAATTATTCATTAATTAAAATGAATGGATTCTCATATTAACATAGATATTTGACATAATATGTATTAAATTATACTAAAGTTTCAATCAGTAAAGAAATAAAAGTTTGGGATTTATTAATATACAGTAAGTCAAAGTGAGGAACAGATAGCTTAAATAATACAACAAGATTGATTTTATGCTCACAGAATAAATTCACAGAGTTGGAAAATATTTTTTCAAAATGCTTCCTGAAATAGCACAATAAATTTCCTTAAAATTTTATAGCAATTTAAAGCACAAGCACAATGTTCAGGCATAATCCTTAATAAGTCACTACTGATTCTGGTTATAAAGAAAGGTTGTCACCATAATGCAGGATCACTACAGTTGAATATCATAGTGGCTTACAAAATGGGCATCACAATAATCTATAAATCTTGTTTTAAAAATACATATTTCTACCTCTCTCTGGGAGATTTTTATTCAAATTGGTCTGTGCTGGGACTAAGGAATCTTCATGTGGTCCATGGACAGCTGTTTCTATCTATTCAGTAGATACAGCAATGTTTCCCAAATTGTTTTCCCAAAATACTAATTTCCAGAGAGACATTCACAAGTATTTACAGGAGAAGAAAAAAGGTACATGGTCAAATTACTATAGGAAAAACTTGGTTTAAACAAAGTGAAACAAGATTCTTTTTTGTTGTTGTTTTTTGAGACAGAATGTGGCACTGCCGCCAGGCTGGAGTGCAGTGGTGCGATCTTGGCTCACTGCAACCTCCGCTTCCTGGGTTCAAGCGATTCTTCTGACTCAGCCTCCCGAGTAGCTGGGAGTACAGGTGCACGCCACTCTGCCTGGCTAATTTCTGTATTTTTAGTAGAGATGGGGTTTCACCATATTGGCCAGGCTGGTCTCCAACTCATTATCTCGTGATCTGCCCACTTAGACCTCCTAAAGTGCTGGGATTACAGGCGTGGACCACCATGCCTGGCCAAGATTCTTTACAATAGGATTTATGTAAAACTTTACTAAGCTAAATTTATGGCTCTCTGATTACTCGAGAGCAAAGTATTAAAAATTTCCCAAACTTACTTGACAACAAAACCCATTCTTTGAGTTACATCTACTAAGAGCTCGTAGTTCAGTAACAATCCAAAGAACATAGTTTGGAAAACACTGGCCTATAGATAGGAAGGGTCTAAAGAGAATTATTTGCCAATTTCTTATAATCAACTGGCTACAATCATAATTAAAAATTTATCAATGCAAACGGTACATTAAAAACTGTAGCACAATCTATAATTTTTACCTTCATATGAAGAGAAATTAAGAATTTATGTCTTTTACAAATAAGTATATCTCTGAAACACTGAAATATATTTATGGGTGAAATAATATTTCTGGTATTTTCTTCATTATAACACATGGAATGGAACAGTGGCCAGAAGTATGGATAGAGCAAGGTCAAATATGAGCTGAAGAAGCTGGGGGCTGAGTACATAAGGATATAATATGCTATTTTCGTGTATGTTGTGTATGGTATAGTATGCTATTTCTGTGTATCTTCAAATTGTTTATGTATATAATAAAGTTTTACAAATTTGTATGTACTTGACAATTCCTTAGAAAAAAGAAACTAAAATAAAATAGATCTATGTCATAATCTACAGAATAGTCATTTTAAAAGTTACGGCCGGACACAGTAGCTCACACCTGTAATCCCGGCACTTCGGGAGGCCAAAGCAGGTGGATCATGAGGTCAAGAGATTGAGACCATCCTGGCCAACATGGTGAAACCCCAGCTCACCGCAACCTCTGCCTCCTGGGTTCAAACGATTCTTCTGACTCATCCTCCCAAGTAGCTGGGTGTACAGGCGCACACCACCACACCTGGCTAATTTCTGTATTTTTAGTAGAGACAGCATTTCACCCCATCTGGGTGAGGTGGCAGGTGAGGTGGCAGGTGCCTGTAATCCCAGCTACTCAGGAGGCTGAGGCATGAGAATCACCTGAACCCGGGAGGCGGAGGTTGCAGTGAGCTGAGATTGCGCCACTGCACTCCAGCCTGGTGACAAAGCAAGAATCCTTCTCAAAAATTTAAAAAAAAAAAAAAAAAAAAAAAAGGTTACATAATTAGTAAATTCAATGCAAATGTCTCATGACAGAAAATAAAAACTAGTTAGGATGATATACCTGTAAAATAGAAGAATCTACTAATTTATAATACATATTTGCTTGTGTTTACAAAAACATGTTCTCAACAAAGGATATAAGTATACTATGAATAATGTTTCTTTATATATCAATTATACTTTGTTTTAAATCTCAATTATGAGGTGATTATAGAAACATAAAATATCTTTTTCTAAATAATGTATCACTCTACCAAATTATTTCCTAATTATAAGATGCAAATATTTATATTTGAGAAATGTAGCAAAATGAAATATAACTACAAATAAGTAAAGACTACACGTAAGCTTTTATATTCAAGAGGCTCTATTGAATATGGGGTATTCAATAAACAGCTGACTAAACAAAGAAAAATAAATGGGTATAAAATTATAATTACATATATTTTTATAGGACAACTGATCTTGACTAATACCAAACTGGAAAGTACAGGATTAGAAGAGAATCATTAGTTCAAGCAAGCCTGTGAAACTGAATTAAAGCCAGGTGTCTTACATATTGTTGTAGTAATATATTGAGGCTGTTTATTATAACCAACTTTTTATGGACGTGTTTTCCATAATAAACCACACGGTCAGAACACACTAAATGGTTGTACTGAAAGAGAAAAGAATGAAAACAGAAGCTTTTTACACCTGCCTTCTCAAGGTATGACATTTCTTGTTCACTCTGAATGTATAGATTCAAGATAGATCTTTGTGTTATTGAGATGTTCGCCATCTGGTTAACACAAGAAATAAATCTATTCTACTGCTGTATATAAAAGTAAACTTCATCAAATTGTCCCTGTTTGCAGATGACATGATTGTATATTTAGAAAACCCCATTGTCTCAGCCCAAAATCTCCTTAAGCTAATAAGCAACTTCAGCAAAGTCTCAGGATACAAAATCAATGTGCAAAAATCACAAGCATTCTTATACACCAGTAACAGGCAAACAGAGAGTCAAATCATGAGTGAACTCCCATTCACAATTGCTTCAAAGAGAATAAAATACCTAGGAATCCAACTTACAAGGGATGTAAAGGACCTCTTCAAGGAGAACTACAAACCACTGCTCAGTGAAATAAAAGAGGACACAAACAAATGGAAGAACATACCATGCTCATGGATAGGAAGAATCAATATTGTGAAAATGGCCATACTGCCCAAGGTAATTTATAAATTCAATGTCATCCCCATCAAGTCACCGATGACTTTCTTCACAGAACTGGAAAAAACTACTGTAAAGTTCATATGGAAACAAAAAAGAGCCCACATTGCCAAGACAATCCTAAGCCAAAAGAACAAAGCTGGAGGCATCATGCTACCTGACTTCAAACTATACTACAAGGCTACAGTAACCAAAACAGCATGATACTGGTACCAAAACAGAGATATAGACCAATGGAACAGAACAGAGCCCTTGGAAATAATACTACACATCTACAACCATCTCATCTTTGACAAACCTGACAAAAACAAGAAATGGGGAAAGGATTCCCTATTTAATAAATGATGCTGGGAAAACTGGCTAGCCATACGTAGAAAGCTGAAACTGGATCCCTTCCTTACACCTTATATAAAAATTAATTCAAGATGGATTAAAGACTTAAATGTTAGACCTAAAACCATAAAAACCCTAGAAGAAAACCTAGGCAATACCATTCAGAACATAGGCATGGGCAAAATACCAAAAGCAACGGCAACAAAAGCCAAAACTGACAAATGGGATCTAATTAAACTAAAGAGCTTCTGCACAGCAAAAGAAACTACCATCAGAGTGAACAGGCAATCTACAGAACGGGAGAAAACTTTTACAATCTACCCATCTGACAAGGGGCTAATATCCAGAATCTACAAAGAACTTCAACAAATTTACAAGAAAAAATCAAACAACTCCATCACAAAGTGGGCAAAGGATATGAGCAGACACTTCTCAAAAGAAGACATTTATGCAGCCAACAGACACATGAAAAAATGCTCATCATCACTCGCCATAAGAGAAATGTAAATCAAAACCACAATGAGATATCATGTCACAAGAGCTAGAATGGCGATCATTAGAAAGTCAGAAAACAACAAATGCTGGTGAGGATGTGGAGAAACAGGAACACTTTTACACTGCTGGTGGGACTGCAAACTAGTTCAACCATTGTGGAAGACAGTGTGGCAATTCCTCAAGGATCTAGAACTAGAAATACCATTTAACCCAGCAATCCCATTACTGGATATACACCCAAAGGAATATAAATCATGTTGCTATAAAGGCACATGCACACGTATGTTTGTTGTGGCACTATTCACAATAGCAAAGACTTGGAACCAACCCAAATGCACATCAATGATAGACTGGATTAAGAAAATGTGGCACATATACACCAGGGAATACTATGCAGCTATAAAAAAAGATGAGTTCATATCCTTTGTAGGGACATGGATGAAGCTGGAAACCATCATTCTGAGCAAACTATCTCAAGGACAGAAAACCAAACATCGCATGTTGTCACTCATAGGTGGGAACTGAACAATTAAAACACTTAGACACAGGTTGGGGAATAAGTGTCGCGGAGTGGGTGGGGCCTGTCGTGGAGTGGGTGGAGTGGGGAGGGATAGCATTAGGAGATATATCTAATGTAAATGACGAGTCAGTGGGTGCAGCACACCAACATGGCACATGTATACATATGTAACAAATCTGCACATTGTGCACATGTACCCTAGAACTTAAAAGTATAATTTAAAAAAAGAAAGCAAACTTCATAACAATAATTTTTGTTTTTGTTTTTGTTTTTTTGAGACAGAGTCTCGCTCTGTCGCCGAGGCTGGAGTGTAGTGGCGTAATCTCAGCTCACTGCAACCTCCGCCTCCCAGGTTCAAGTGATTCTCATGCCTCAGCCTCCTGAGTAGCTGGGATTACAGGCACCTGCCACCTCACCCAGCTACTTTTTGTATTTTTAGTAGAGATAGGGTTTTACCATGTTGGCCAGGCTGGTCTTGAACTCCTGACCCGAGGTGATCCACCTGCCTTGGCCTCCCAAAGTGCTGGGATTACAGGCATGAGCCACTGCAGCTGGCCAATTTTTGTTCTTAATTTCAAATTCTGCTTAAAATAGACAAGAGAACCAATTTCATTCAGCCTCAATTACAAATTACAGCTAGAGTTGTAAATGGTTTGGATGCATTTTCAGGACAGATTACCACGTTTGAAGATTTTCCGTAATCAAAAAAACCAAATAGATATAAAAATCTATGACATTCTTAAACTTTTGCTCTTGAAATTATGTTGTTAGATGAAATACCTGTAAAATATGTAAACATAATTTTAAAACCTGACCTCATATTTTGTAATTTTGAGATAAATGATGAAATAAATGAGAACTTAAATGTTCTAAACTCTTTAAAGCCTTCAGGGGATTATAGCTTATATATTTCTTTTTTTTTTTTTTTGAGACAGAGTCTTGCTCTGTCGCCAGGCTGGAGTGCAGTGGCGTGATCTCAGCTCACTGCAACCTCTGCCTCCCGGGTTCAAGCGATTCTCCTGCCTCAGCCTCCCGAGTAGCTGGGACTACAGGCATGTGCCACCACATCCAGCTGATTTCCGTACTTTTGGGAAAGAAGTGGTTTCACCATGTTGGCCAGGATGGTCTTGATCTCCTGACCTCATGATCCACCTGCCTTGGCCTCCCAAAGTGCTGGTATTACAGGTGTGAGCTGCCACACCTGGCTTATAGCTTACATATTTCTTATTCTTTGAAGTAGCTGAGAGTATCTTATATATAGTAAACGACAAATATTTGTTTAATGGATTAAAACCAGGATAACAATAACAACAACAACAAAAAAGGAGCGTTTTCAAGTAAGAGCTTGGTTACTATGAACAAAATTTTCCTTGTAAAAGGAAAAAGACTGCTAGTGTTTTGAGTTTTTAAGACGTCACTTTACAGCAGCATCAAATGATAGATGGTGGCTGGGTACAACGGCTCACGCCTATAATCCCAACACTTGAGGAGGCCAAGGTAGGAGGATTGCTTGAGACCAGGAGTTTGAGACTAGCCTGAGCAATGTAACAAGACCCCATCTCCACAAGAAACAAAAAATTAGCTGGGCATAGTAGCATGCACCTGTAGTCTCAGCTACTTGCAGGGCTGAGGCAAGATGACATGAACCCAGGAGTTCAAGGCTGCAGTGAGCCATGAGTATGCCACTTCAATTCAGTGTGGGCAACAGAGCAAGACGCTATTAAAAAAAAAAAAAGACAGTGGAAAAGAGAGTCTTCTTTTTAATCAATAGAAGAATTACATATATCTTTCAATGTTTTATCAGTATGTTTTAACATCTATTCATCATCAAGTATTTACTGTTTTATGCAGAGATAACAAGAGAATGTATTTGGTGTTACTGAATTTTGGTTATTTTATTGTCTTTGCTCTCAAAAAGACTAATATCAATAAATATCTGGGAGAGAATGTCTTTGCTCTCAAAAAGACTAATATCAATAAATATCTGGGAGAGAATGTGCTTGTGTGTGTATCTACACAACATAGCTCATGGTCTGTGTTTGTTTGTTGCCTTAGAATAAATAAATCAAGAATAAAATTTGCGTTGGTTCTAAATGAACCATTCTTCACCAACTTTTTGACCTTAGAACGAACTTAGAACCAACACAAGTTTTATTCTTGAATAATTCAGGATTTTATCTGAGTATGCCTAGTTAACAACCTGTGCATACCCAGCCTAAAATATGGACCCATCCCAAACAACTGACAAAACACATAAAGAAGTTAACTACATCACATCTATTATTATCTTTGTAGGCATTACTCCTACTGCCACAATCTCTTTATTTCCAGCATTAGGTGGTTTAGGTGGTATTTAATCTCTCTCTCTTTTTTTTTTTTTTTTTTTTTGAGATGGAGTCTTGCCCTGTTGCCCAGGCTGGAGTGCAGTGGCGCAATCTCGGCTCATTGCAAGCTCCGCTTCCCGGGGTTCAAGTGATTCTCCTGCCCCGACCTCCCAAGTAGCTGAGATTACAGGCGCCCACCACTACGTCCAGCTAATTTTGTATTTTTAGTAGAGATGGGGTTTCACCATTTGGTCAGGCTGGTCTTGAACTCCTGACCTCATGATCCACCTGCCTCAGCCTCCCAAAGTGCTGGGATTACAGGCATGAGCCACCACGCCCTGCTGGTATTTAGTCTTTAGACAGGTTATATATAAAGGTACACATATAATCTATATATATGACATAGATTGTTAATATAACTATTAAATATCAATGCTAAAGAAATAATGTAAATAGCTTCCTAATGAACAATGTGTCTTTCACTAGATTGGGGCTGACACACCGCAATTCAGATTAGTTAAAAGCCTAGGTTAAAACTAAAAATAGTAGATATAAAGATGTTCTTATCCATCATAAGTTTTCAGCTCCTAGCAGCATAAATCCTATTTATGTAAATTATTTAGTAATATTCTTTATACAGAATTTAGCTATTTAATGGTATATGAAGATAACAGATGCATAAGCAACAAAATTTGTGTTGTAAATATTTTTAAATGAAAAAGGCAACAGGGAAATTGTTAGGAAAATTTACAAGGAAATAACTGAATCACAATTTACCTAATAAAGCTCACTTATGAATCTGATTTTTGAATTAGCTATACTTACGCTTGTCTTTCAGTAAATATGACATCCATACTTTGTGTTTCTCGATCATTTTGAGCTTTAAGCTGAATAAACAGTTAACACATAAGTTAGTAATAAATAAATACTAAACCAAATTTTTTCTTTGTAGGTTATTTTGGTTACAAACTAAATGAGAAATTATTAAATCATCCCAGTGCCACATACAAAGTTTAAGAAAAAAATGCAGTTATTGTCTCATTTAACAAACAATACCAGATTTTTTAAAAGTCTTAAGAAGCATTGTAATCTCATACCAAAAATATTCATTGTACTTCAGTGATCTGTCAAATTCAACATGAATTCAATTTATGTAAACAGCATTTAAAGAATGTATTGAATGTTCAATAAATATTTGACTAGTAATATGTTAAATTTAGAACCACCACAAGTTTTATTCCTGAACCATTCAGAATTTGAGTATAGCTAATTAACTACCTGTGCATATCCAGCCTAGAAAATGGATTCCCTATCCCAAACAACCAACAAAACACATAAGGTTTTTACTTTTTACAACTGGCATTGAAATTTTTTTTGTTTTGTTTTGTTTTTGAGATGGAATCTTGCTCTGTCACCGAAGCTGGACTGCAGTGGCATGATCTCAGTGCACTACAACCTCCAACTCCCAGGTTCAAGCGGGTCTCCTGCCTCAGCCTCCTGAGTAGCTGGGATTACAGGCGCGCGTCACCACACCCGGCTACTTTTTGTATTTTTAGTAGAGACGAGGTTTCACTATGTTGGCCAGGCTGGTCTCAAACTCTGGACCTAGTGATCCTCCTGCCTCCACCTCCCAAAGTGCTGGGATTACAGGCATGCGCCACCACACCCAGCTGAAATACAATTCTTAATTAGAGAATTCTCCTGTGTTCTAAAGGTAAAAGTAACTAAATTATCATAGTTTTAGAACCCCAAATTTAGAAGAGTCATTTTATAAATCCTATGTCTTCATAGAATAGTCTTTATTCACGTAAATAAATTATAAATCATATAAATCATAAATTCTGTTATTTTCATCCAAATCTTATAATCAAAATAAGCTAGCTATCAACATATTTTATTGTTTTCTACCAAGTAATCTAAGAACATTGAACACAAATTTGTTTTTGTTTTATTTTAGATTCAGGGGTACATGTGCAGATTTGTTACATGGATATATTGCATAATGGTAAGGTTTGGGCTTCTAGTGAACCCATCACCCAAATAATGAACACTGTACCGGCTAGGTAATTTTTCCACCCTTATTGCCCTCCTACTATCCCCCATTTTGGAGCCCCCAGTGATATGTCCATGTTAAATACAAATTCTCACTTACCAATCAAAAATTAATATTATGTCTGGAGTCATATCTATTCACTTTTCTCCACTGGTGACAAAAACTATAAAGTTATCATTTGTCACACTGAGTATTAATCAACATTTGTGCATAAACTAAGCCAGAAATATTGTAAACTAATATATATAAGGAAATGCAGATGGCACTCCCTAACTAATGTTGCATGTGACACCAGTTCAAACGCAGTAGACAGTCACTAAACATCCACTTAGGGGCCGGGCGTGGTGTCTCATGCCTGTAATCCCAGCAATTTGGGAGGCCAAGGCGGGTGGATCACGAGGTCAGGAGATCGAGACCATCCTGGCTCACACGGTGAAACTCCATCTCTACTAAAAACACCAAAACTAGCTGGGCGTGGTGGCAGGCGCCTGTAGTCCCAGCTACTTGGGAGGCTGAGGCAGGAGAATGGCGTGAACCTGGGAAGCAGAGCTTACAGGGAGCCAAGATCGTGCCACTGCACTCCAGCCTGGGCGACAGACTGAGACTCTGTCTCAAGAAAAAAAAAAAAGAAAAATCCACTTAGGAAAGCCAACCAACAGGAAGAAAATTTAAAAGAGCAACTAAGAGAGCTCAATGAATACGTAATAGTGGTATTTACAATTAGAGTAACATTCATCTCTATAGTACTTAAGGTTTTATCAAACTTTTTCTAGATATAAATGTTTTGCTTTGTAGGATATGACTTACACAGATCAATTTGCTTACATTTATAAATTTTCTTACCATATTGTAATCATTCATTACTTCTTCCATTTCAGTGTTGGTATTAAGTTTATCTACCAACTAAAAACAAAAATACAAACAAACAAACACCATTCTGTTAGTCTTTACACATTTTCTATAATTAATAACATAGGTATTCAGTCTTACAAACAATGAGTAGTAACTTAAGTATTAATACTTTTAAATATGTTCTGTTTTAAGATAAAAACAAATATTGAGCTAAGTAAGCATGTATTATGTACCTTGCCAATAAACAAACTACATTTTTAACGTGGATAAATGAGCAGTAATAAACTACTCTTCCTGCAAATTATACCTTGTAGACCCCTTTGCCTCCTCTGAAAAGATGGCTGAGCTTATAAATAAGGGTCTGGAAAAGACAAAAGTTTAGGAAAGATCTATCACTCTTCCCCTGCCAATGCCCCCAAGGAGAGAAGAGTGTTAGCAGATTTACAAATTTACACTAGCAAAAATGTAAAAAGATGTTCTTTATCATCTAATAATTTAAAAAAATCAACAGGGCTTGCACAGATAGAACAGTAGTAAGCCTACTTCAAAAAATTAGGCAAGGATGTCAGTTGCCAACATAGGGTATTTACCTAGTGTCAAACACTATTCCATATATATTAACTCACTTAATTTTTACAGTTACTCTGTGAAGTAGATATGATTGTACACATTTTACAGAAAAACAAAATTAGGAAGTGATACAGCCAGAATGTGAACAGAAGGTCTACTAAAAACAAACTATTTGGGTATAATGTATACCACATTTTTCACTTGTAAGTGCTAATAAGACCTAACATTTATTGAGTGCTAACTATATGTCAGATACCCAGCTAACTGCTCTGTATCAGATATTAGCCCATTAAATCTATAAATAGCATATTTTACACGCTAGTATTTCTATATGAATATGCCTAATTTGTTCCAGCATAACTAAAACTCCCTTTCATCTAATGTTATTTCATACCTTATAAAAACTATTTTTCTCAGCCCGGCATGGTGGCTCACGCCTGTAATCCCAGCACTTTGGGAGGCCGAGGTGGGCAGATCACGAGATCAGCAGTTTGAGACCAGCCTGGCCAACACGGTGAAACCCCATCTCTACTAAAAATACAAAAATTAGCCAGGCGGTTATAATCCCAGCTACTTGGGAGCATGCCTGTAATCCCAGCTACTTGGGAGGCTGAGGTAGGAGAACCACTTGAACCCAGGAGGCGGAGGTTACAGTGAACCGAGATCACGCCACTGCACTCCAGCCTGAGCAACAGACCGAGACTCCATCTCAAAAAAAAAAAAAAACAACAGAAGAAAAGCAACTATTTTTCTCATATTCAAAACAGAACATCATTTACTAAAGAAAATCCCACTGAATAATGGGCTCTACAAAATGTCTGTGATGAATTGTACAGTCCAGCAAATTTAAGAATTACAAGAGGGCTGGGTTCAATGGCTCATGCTTATAATCCCAGCACTTTGGGAAGCTGAAGCAGGAGGATCACTTGAGCCCAGCAGTTCGAGATCATCCTGAGCAACATAGCGAGACCCCATCTCTCCAAAAAATATAAAAATTAGCCAGGCATGGTGGCATGCACCTGTAGTCCCAGCTACTTGGGAGGCTGATGCAGGAAGATCACTTGTGCCCAGGAGTTCGAGGCTACAGTGAACTACAATCATGCTACTGCACTTCAGCCAGGGCAACAGAGCAAGACCCTATCTCTAAAAAAATTAAAAAATAAAAATAGTCCAGGTACAATGACTTAAGCTTGTAATCCCAACACTCTGGGAGACCAAGGCAGGCAGACCACTTGAGCCCAGGAGTTTCAGACGAGTATGGGCAATATGGCCAAACCTCATCTCAACAAAAAATACAAAAAAATTAGCCTGGTGTGTTGGCATGTGCCTGCAGTCCCAGCTGTTTGGGAGGCTGAGGTGGGAGAATCAATTGAGCTCAGAAAGTCTAGGCTGCAGCGAGCCATGATTGAGCCACTGCATTCCAGCTCAGGCAACAAAGCAAGACTGTCTCAAAAAAAAAGCCCAAAAAACAAAACAAAAAACAAACAAACAAAACCCATCACCACCACTAATAATAACAAAAAAATAAAAAAATAAAAAGTTATACTATAATCAGCAAAATTTTTTGATAAGCACAAGATAATAATATCTAGTAGGTATATCATAACTTATCCTAACCATTATGATAGAATGTTTATTTCTTGTAACACTATTTCTTAATAAGAGTAGTGAGATAAAAATTTGTCTTTTTCATTAAATCCAGACACCACTGCTGCTAAAGCAACTAAAAAGTTAGAAAAAAGAAAATTCTGACACTAGAAATTTTCATGGGGCCAATATCACCCAAGGATTGAGCAGTTATCAATACTGCCAGAGGGACTGTTTCTTTTGAAAGTCCACAGGTAGAAGCATCTTTGGTAGAACTACATTTATGTTATATACTCTATTTTGACAGAATGTACACAATATTTCAAGTAAAACATAGAGATGGTGGCAATTTGTATGTTAAATAATTAAATTTAAAAATTTTCAAGATGACAACACTCAATAAAAGTTTAACTTTTCAGCTTTTTGAGGAATTGCCACACTGCTTTCACAGTGGCTGAATTAATTTACACTCTCACCAACAATTTATAAGCGTTCCCTTTTCTCTGCAACTTCATCAGCATGTGTTATTTTTGACTTTTTAGTCATAGCCATTCTGACTGGCGTGAGACGGTATCTCATTACTCTTTTGATCTGCATTTCCCTAATGATCAGTGATGATGAGCTTCTTTTCATATGCTTGTTGGCTGTATGTTTGTCTTCTTTCGAAAAGTATCTGTGCATGCCCTTTGCCTACTAATGTATTTTTAAAGCAGTAGTAAAAACTAACAAAAATATTAACAGTAAATTCTCTTAGAAAAGAAAAAATACCATGTTGTAGTCTGCTAGTTGTCCTTGAAACTCTTTCATTTCAACAGCTAAAGTCTCAGCCCTGCAAGCATAAAATAAATATTCATAAATATATACATAAGAAAATGAACATTACAGTGTGGATAGCTACAAATATAGTATTATAAGTACAAAACACTGAATGAATACCGCATACTTATTACTCACCTCTTTTCATACGACAAATATACTGAATTCTCTTGATTGTACATTTCTATTTCCTTCTGAAGTTTATTAACTTCTGTTGTAAGTTCACTTATTTTACTTCTATTAGAAAAGAAATAAAAAGGTCGGCAATACTTTCAATCCAGAAAACTCTAGTTAAGCAAAATTTAAACTTTTCAGTAATATGTAACAATAATATAAATAGTTTTGTGAAATTCACTAAAAGAATACAAAAAGTTTAGGTGGCTTATTTCATTGAGAATGAGATATATCCCAACTGGGTGCAGTGGCTCACGCCTGTAATCCCAGAACTTTGGGAGGCCAAGGTAGGCGGATCACTTGAGATCAGGAGTTCGAGACAAGCCTGGTCAACATGGTGAAACCCCATCTCTACTCAAAATACAAAATTTAGCTGGGTGTGGTGGCACATGCCTGTAGTCTCAGCTACTAGGGAGGCTGAGGCAGGAGAACAGCTTAAACCTGGGAGGTGGAGACTGCAGTGAGCCGAGATCATGCCACTGCACTCCAGCCTGGGAGACAGAGCGAGACTCTGTCTCAAAAAAAAAAAAAAAAAAAAGAATGAGGTATATCCCATCCTATTTTACTCAACTGATGAGAAACTGACATAGATTCATTAAGAAAGATGAAATAGAACCAGAATGAAAGCCTGGTCAAACTAGTACATGCCATAGGCAGATGTAGGTGCTTAACTGTCATCATCACAGCTGCTGCTACCCTCTAGAGCATAGTTTATCAACGGTAGCACTAATGACATTCTGGGTCGGTGATTAGTACTTCGTGTTGAGAGCTATCTTGTACACTGTAGGATGTTTACCAGCATCCTGGATCTGAATATCAGTAGCACTTCCTCCAACCTCATTTGTGACAATCAGAAACATGTATAGAAATTGCCAAATGTTCCCTGGGGGCAAAATCACCACCAGTTGAGAACCACTGCTCTACAGCCAATTACACAAATAGCTAAAACTATTATTTGATGTGGAAGCACAAATCCTGGGGGAGAAAGGCAATGCAATCATTAGGAATAACTATATTTCCTTTCCTTCTTTTGATTAAAAAGTGGCTGAATATCAGAGATACTAAACAACTGATGGCCTTACTATCTTTCTTACTTCTCTTAGCTTTGAGAACAGATGGGGAGAAACCATACTTTTCTTTATTGCCTTCTAGGAGTTTGAGACTCAAAAGGATCCAGGTAACTGAGAAATAAAACAGGGCTTTCAGAGCATGATGGGAGGGTGGATTAAACAAAAGAGAAATAAAAGAGAAAGAAGATACAAATAATATGCCAAGAAGAAAATAAGGTAAAACGGGAAGATGGAGATAGGACAGTAGAACAAGTAACCGGAAAAATAGTAAGATTAAGAAAAAGATATTGACTTAGAGATGCATCCCCAGAGACATACCCAGAGATATATAACAAAAGTTTATGAGGCCAAGTGCGGCGGCTCACACCTGTAATCCCAGAACTTTGAAAGGTGTAGGTGGCCAGGCACAGGTGTGGTGGCGGGTGCCTGTAGTCCCAGCTACTTGGGAGCCTGAGGCAGAAGCATGAGCCAAGAGCGTGCCACTACACTCCAGTCTGGGAGACAGAGCGAGACTCCATCTCAAAAAAAAAAAGCAAGGCATAGGCAGGTGGATTACCTGAGGTCAGGAGTTCAAGACTAGCCTGGCCAAAATGGTGAAACCCCCATCTCTACTAAAAATACAAAAATTAAGCCAGGTGCAGTGCTCACGCCTGTAATCCCAGCACTCTGGGCAGCCGAGGTGGCCGGATCACCTGAGGCTGGGAGTTCAAGACCAGCCTGACCAACATGGAGAAACCCCATCTCTACTAAAAATACAAAATTAGCTGGGCATGGTGGTGCACACCTGTAATGCCAGCTACTCGGGAGGCTGAGGCAGGAGAATCACTTAAACCTGGGAGGCAGAGGTTGCAGTGACCAGAGATCATGCCATTGCACTCCAGCCTGGGCAACAAGAGCAAAACTCTGTCTCAAAAAAAAAAAAAAAAAAATTAGCCAAGTGTGGTGGCAGGCACCTGGAATCCCAGCTATTCGCAGATTACAGGCACGAGGCTGAGGCAGGAGAATCACTTGAATCCAGGGGGCAGAAGTTGCAGTGAGGTGAGATCCCATCATTGCACTCCAGCCTAGTGACAAAAGCAAAACTCCATCTCAAAAAAAAAAAAAAAAAAAAGCTTATGAACTAATTAAAATTAGGCCACATTCGTAGCAACTGACCAATTATATACTTATGTAAGACTCTGCACTGATTAATGTAACATAAATAAGTATACACATTTTTCCTTTCTTATTAGATGTAGTTGGTAACATTTTAATGATATGAGTAACACATTTCAGATTAATTACTGAAAAAAACATAAAAGATTATTCTTGGCCAGGTGCGGAGGCTCATGCCTATAATTTCAGCTCTTTGGGAGGCCGAGGCAGGTGGATCACCTGAGGTCAGGAGTTCAAGACCAGCCTGGCCAATATGGTGAAACCCCATCTCTACTAAAAAATACAAAAGTTAGCCGGGCATGGTGGTGCATGCCTGTAGTCTCAGCTACTCAGGAGGCTAAAGCAGGAGAACAGCTTAAACCTGGAAGGCAGAGGTTGCAGTGAGCTGAGATCACACCACTGCACTCCAGTCTGGGTAACAGAGTGAGACTCCATCTCAAAAAAAAAAAAGAAAAAGAAAAAGAAAAAAAAATTACTCTTGGATATCATCAGATGAAAAAAGTGAACTTCAAAAATGCTACAAGGGGTCAGGCACAGTGGCTCATGCCCGTAATCCCAGCACTTTAGAAGGACGAGATTGGCGGATCATTTGAGGTCGGGAGTCCGAGACCAGCCTGGCTGACATGGTGAAACGCCACCTCTACTAAAAACACACACAAAAAATTAGGTGGGTGTGGTGGCACACACCTGTAATCGCAGCTACTTGGGAAGCTGAGTCAGGAGAATTGCTTAAACCCAGGAGACAGAGGTTGCAGTGAGCCAAGATCATGCCACTGCACTCCAGTCTGAGTCACAGAGCAAGACTCTGTCTCAAAAAAAAAAAAAAAAAAAAAAACTATGAGGCCAGGTGTGGTGGTAGCTCATGCCTATAATCCCAGCACTTTGGGAAGCCAAGGCAGGAGGATCACTTGAACCCAGCAGTTCAAGGTTGCAGTGAGCTGTGATCATGCCACTGCACTCCAGCCTGGGCAACAGAGTGGGGCTCTGTCTCTAAAATATAAACAAAATAAAATAAGTATGCTATGGTTTGAATGTTTGTGTCTCTCTGAAATTCATATCAAAATTTAATCTCTAATGCAATAGTATTAAGAGGTAGGGACTTCAGGAAGTTGAAATCAGGCCATGACAGCTCTGCCCTCATGGATGGGATCAGTGCCTTATAAAAGGGTTGAAGGAAACTAGCTAGGTATCTTTTGCCCTTCCACTCTTCTGCCATGAGGACACCTTGATGGCACCATCTTTGAGAAACAGATGCCCACCAAACATTGAAGCTGCTGGTACCTTGCTCTTGGACTTCCACGTCTCCAAAACAGTAAGAAATAAATTCCTGTAAGTTACCCAATCTCAGGTATTTTATTATAGCAGCACAAACAATTGAGAGAAAATATAGCTCATGTGTACATGCAAATTCATAAAATTATAAATCTCAGGCTAATTATACTATCACATTTATTTTACAGCCTAGCCAAATTAACCAGAAATTGTTAGAATACCAAATAATTATTAGAAATCAATAGACACCTAATAATCCTAATAAGTGCCATAGCTAAAACTTCATATTAAAGTTATATACTCTATTTTGACAGAAGGTACACAGTATTTCGAGTAAAACATATGGATGAAAAGACATGTTTAACATACCTAAGAAGCCCAAGATAATAAGATTTGTCTAAAATTTGCCTCTGGGGACCTAAAAAAAATGTTTTAAGTGTTAGTGTTCAGTTTGAAATGCCACCAAAATAGCAAATCCAAAGCACAATCAGAATTACACTCCACAGTTCTCAAGACAGTCTTCATGAATGCCCCAATGAATCAAGAAGAACCACTGAATCTGAAAAGAGAATTAATATCTTAGAATCATGACATAAAAGAAGCTTCAATTAAAACTACAAAGATGGGACTAGAGGTGGGGCTGTTAAGACAGTAGACTCTACAGAACAGACCAATGGAATGAAAATTGAGTCTAAGGGAATCTAGAACAGAGCCGTCCAAAGTAACTTTCTGCAGTGACAGAAATATTCTAAATTAAAACTGTCCAATAAAGTGGACAGCGTGACTACAGAGCACTTAAAATTTGGCTGGTGCTACTGGGGAACTAATTTAAATTTCTGACTACTGGCTGTCATACTGGACATTGCAGACATTCCTCAGTATGAGAAAGTGACTATTATTTTTTTATCATTTGTCTCAGAGACTTTTTTAGAAATGGTCTTACATTTCAGTAGAACTAAGAAAGTATTCTTGGTTAAATGTCTCAAACCTAGTAAGAGATGAAGTACCCTGCAAAGTATGAGAGGTAAAACCAGGTGTATTAACTATAAGGTCTATGCTGAGAAGTAAAAGTAATATCTTATTATACTGGGAAATGGGGCACTAGAGAAGGTAAGAATGAAAGTCACAGTAGATAGTTGTGTGGAGTGGTAATGTTCCGAATTCTCTCATAAAAGGCTTTGAAGTATACTGGTAGAAACTAACAATCCTAAATTATATTGGTTCTGTTCTGAAGGATAAATTAATACAGAAATAAACATTTGATAAATTTACTATAGAATTTTAATATGTTTCTACCCTTGATGTTTTAAAATAATATTAAACATATAAATATTTTTATGCATCCACTTTCAAAAGGCTAAATGACTACGTAATTTTGAAATTTTTTTCATGGTACTGATAATCATTAAGCAAACATTTCTAAATAATTCATTTTTAATATTTAGTGATTTAAATGTTATTAGAATGTAGATGAAAAAACTTAAGTCTCTTGAAAGGGATGATATACTATATTATAGAAAGTAGCATGTATGATATGTTATAATTAATTTTGTACTAGCAGCATATCTTCATTCCTGATAAATCATCTGTCAAAAATATAGAAAACAAACTCTGAAACAGCTCACCACAGGCTACTGACCACTGCCTATGATAAAAAGAAAAAAAAATAAGGAGTTTACCATACTTTGGTTTATATATACCACAGTTCTAAATTTGAAACTATAATATATAATGTATTATTATGCTTCTCTAAATACATATGCAGAAGCATAATGAGAGATTTAATATAAATCTATGTGTTAGCATCATTTCCTTAAATAAGTATTAGAACAGATACTAATTATCAGAAAAAAAAATTTCTTGATCTACTTCTCATAAATAAACAAGTATTTTAAGTGTCATTCTAATACAGCAACTATCCAAACTATTTCAGAGTATTTTATAGTACTAAAAATCTAATTTTCAACCTTGAACATTTCTCTAAGATTATTTCAAAGTTCTTCAAGTTGTACTACAGCTCCATGTCAGAAAAATGAAGACTGAAATAGCTCATATCTGTATATAGCTTTCTAATTCAAACTGTATTTTCATATTCATTCTGTTGTTTAATCCTCACAATTTTGTGATTCAAAGAATAACGATTATATGCCATAATTCTGACTACATGCCATAATTACATGTAATAATTCTTACATGCTATAATCCTGATTTAATAAAATGGTACTATAATACTTATTGTTCAAAATTACTCAACTTTTACAATTTTTTAACTGGTCACAATTATTTATTTCTTACAAAACACAGGCCCAAGTGGGATACTTATCTTAAAATAGGTACCTTTCATCCCAGTTTTCATTCCAGTCAAACCTTGTTGTGTTACAGGGCGATCGGCAACTTTGATTTGAGAAGACAGAACTCCACCAGTCCCTATGGGACCACTACGAGAACCTGGTCTTGCTGTCCCAGGTGGCATCTAAATGACAAACAAGATTTCATTTTTAGTAAACTGGAGAAAACACTGTACTCGTAAAACTGCAAAGACAATTTTTTTAAAAAACAAAATTCTACTTGATTTGTAAAAATTTCCTTATTTTTTAAATGTCTGATTTATTAAATACTGTTGTTCAATTTATTAACATATTTCTTTAACATTTAACATTCTATGACTATTTAAAAATACATTTCATGAAAATTTTAAATTCTAAATGTAGACATTATTTATAATACCTCAAAACTGGAAAGGAGCTAAATGTCCACAGTAGAAAATGGTTAAATAAGTTGCAGTATATGAAAAGGGCAGTTTAAGTTGGGTGTGGTGGCTCACGCTTGTAATCCCAGCACTTTGCGAGGCCAAGGCAGGTGGATCATGTGAGGTCAGGAGCTCAAAACCAGCCTGGCCAACATGGCAAAACCTCATCGCTACTAAAAATACAAAAGTTATCCAGGTATGGTGGCACACGTCTGTAATCCCAGCTACTTGAGAGGCTGAGCCATGAGAATCGCTTGAATCTGGGAGATCAAGGCTGCAGTGAGCCGAGATCATGCCACTGCACTCTAGCTTGGGCAACAGAGTGAGACTCAGTCTCAAAATAAGTAAATAAAATAAAAATTAAAAGGCAGTTCACAAGATAGTAGTTATAACTCTGTTTTTGTTTGTTTTAGAGATAAGGGCTCACTATGTTACTCAGCCTGGTCTTGAACTACTGGCCTAAAGAGATCCTTCTCCTTCAGCTCTCCAAGTAGCTGGGATTACAGGTGTGAGTCACTGTGCCTAGTTCACAACTCTACTTTTTTAAAACAAAAAAAGGCTGGAAGTTTGGGCATGGTGGCATGTACCAACAGTCTCAGCTACTTGGTAGTCCGAGATGAGAGGACTGTTTAAAACCCAGGAGTTCGAGGCCAGCCTGAAGAACACAAAGAGACCGTCTTTAAAAAAAAATAAAGAATAGAGATAAAAATAAAAAATTTAAAAAACTATATGAAAAAATAGTAATGATGATGATCTATAATTATATTATAGTTGATTTTTATTTTCTCCTTTATATAATTTGGCATTTTCAGCCTTATTACAATGAGTATATACTACCTCTAAAAATCAGGAAAAAATAAGAAAATTTTAATCTTGTAAAAACAAATGGATATAAATCCATCCTAAGATGACCATGTAAGTACTAAAGGGCTTACATTATTAAACAAGCATTCATATTATTACTCAACGTGATTTTCTACTTCAGGTATGAAAAATCCAACATAACAAACATTATATGACCTCAGGAAAGGCCAAAAGACTCCCTTTATGTCAGTTCATATAATACATACAGGCATGAGAAGATATAAAAGACATGAGATATGGCAAGGTTTCTCTCCAAACAGCCTGCTCAGCTACTTACTCTCTAATTCCAAGTACCTCCTGCCTTTCTTCTCCTTTTTCCTTCTTTCTGATTTTACTACATGCCCAGGCATGCCACAACCCCAGCTCACATTCCTTTCCTTATTTGGGAAAAGATTGGCTCTCTAGTCCTCTGTAGATGACCCCTTCTTCCTCTCCCCTCTCTCCCATCACACACCCACCTTATCTAAGAAAGTTTAAATGTTTAGCCAATCGGGTCTAGTTAGATTGTGCAGTCCGACCCCAGCCAATGGGCAAAGGACACGGGGGCAGCAGTACCATTAGGAATAAAAGCTTCTACTCTCCTTTCTTCGGTGTGCTCTTGTGGCAACCAGCCCCACGAGAAGCACCCTACTGCGCAGAAGTATATTTGCTTTGCTGAGAAATCCTTTGTTTGAGTGCTCGTCTTTCTTTACGACTCCAAATTTTATTTCTAACAATTCTGGGGGCTTGTCTGGGATTCCCATTCTCCTTCAAGAAGGTGTCTTCAGTCACCCCACCCAGGAGAAGACGTGTCCTACCATCCCGTTGCAGTGGCCTCAGGGACAGGAGATTGAGATCCACCCAGTCTGATGAACAAATCCAAGCTCTCAGCAACGGGGAAAGGAGAGGCTTACAACAGCGTGGCGACCAAGTAACTCCATGCACAGACCAACGTGAAAAACGTGAAAAACGGTGCAACAGCAACAAAGTATTTCCTTGGTGGTCAGGGTATCTTGGAGGTTAAAAGTGTGTGTAGATGATGTTAACACTACTGCTGTGTGGATTGAGTGGGTCCTATCTGCAGTTCCGTGGTCACCTCATATGGCTTAGGGCGGATCCTGCCATTTCCCAAGAGGAAAGCGGCCAGAGTAGACAAAGCGAAAGAAGGGTGCAAGGAGCCTCCAACAGGTGGGGCTAAAGGATAGGCACGAAATTTCTAATACTAGGGATTGAGCCTTAACAATCAATGCCTCTGGAAATCGACAGGCAAGAAAATCTCTAATATGAGGGACTGAGCCTCAGAGCCTCAGTGAGCTTCTGAAAGGAGGGAGGGTGAGAAATCGCTAGTAGGAGAGGTTGAGCACCCCCAATAGAAGCTCCGGGGAAAGGCCTATTTGAGTTAGACACCACCCCAAACCTCTGAGATGGGAAATGTTTCAAGTAAGAAAGGAAAAATAAAGAGCCAAGTGAGTGATGAATTGCCTCCTGATAGTCCCTTGGGACTTATATTAAACTATTGGAAAGGTAATGAAAGACCTAACATAAAAGAAAGCAGCAAATGATAAAATATTGTTGTTTTATTCGGACTCGAGGGCCTATCCTTAAACCCTCAGTTTTCAGGCCAAAATTTGGTTCCAGTGAAGAGTGGATTTGTCAGCTCTTAATTGAACATGCTAATGACAAAAGCCCTGTCTCCCAAAAGGAAACAGACTATATTCTTTGTTGGAGGCAAGAACCTGTCCTCCTCTACCCTTTAAAAACCAGAGTTAATAAGCCAGAAACAACTCCTCTAACAGAGAAAGAGTCCCTGTTCCTAAACAACCCACACCCAGCAACACATGGGATCCACTGGATCATCTTCCTCCGCTCAGTGCCCCTGACTCTCTCCCTCAGGCAGCTGCTGCTGCCTCAGGTCCCATTCCAGATCCTTCCCCTGCTCATGTTATTCCTCATCCTTATAACCCTAACTCTTGGGAATTATCATCCCATGAGTCTGTCCCCTTCCAGCCTATTAAGTACCCCTCCGTGAAAGGACTTCAACGTGAGAGAGAACAATGTAAATTTCTAAATTTAATTTCCCATTTCCCTCCACACCTAAGGAGTCAGCCCCGACTCTCTTCCCCTTAAAAGAGGTGCCACAAGGAAGGGGAGCCATTGGATTTGTAAATATTCCCTTGACCAGTTCAGAGGTGCAAAGTTTGAAAAAAGAGCTTCAGTTGCTGTTGGGTGACCTTTATGGGGTGGCTGATCAAGTTGATCAATGCTTAGGACCTCAGCTACATACCTGGGTCAAGTTAATGTCCATCCGAGGCATCCTCTTTTTGGAGGAGAAAAGAAGCATAACTGTAGGGTTGCTATGGCAATTTGGAAATGTGAACACTCTCCTGGTCAGAATGTCCCTAATGCGGACCAAAAATTTCCCACCCAAGACCTCAGGTGGGACAATAATAATGCAGCTCACCAGGAAAACATGCAAGATCTAGGGAAATGATAATAAAAGGAATTGGGGAATCAATATCCCGAACTCAAAACCTCTCTAAAGCATTTGATATACAATAACAAAAAAAAGATGAGGGGCCTATAAAATTCTTAGACAGGCTAAAGGAGCAAACGAAACAGTATACAGGCCTAAATTTGGAAGATCCCCTTGGGCAGGAAATGTTTAAGCTCCATTTTCTCACAAAGAATTGACCAGATATTTCAAAAAAGTTACAAAAATTAGAAAATTGGGAAGACTGACCACTAAGTAAACTTCTTAGGAAAGCTCAAAAAGTGTATGTGAGGAGAGACAAAAAAAAACAAAAACAAAGAGCAAAACTTATGCTATCCACCTTTCAACAGGTGGCTCCAAACCCATACACTTCTAAACAAGGCTTCCAGGGGGCCAAGAACTATAAAAGGTCCAAACTCCCGTGCAAAGGAACCAAGCCTCCAATTAGAGGACATGGGCCTTCATTTCCTAGGCCCTCTAAAGAGTGTGGGGGAGCAAAGTCAAAGAATCCCAGAATTGAAAGGGAGGAAGGACAAGATACATGTTACAAATGTGGAAGAACAGGCTACTTCAAGAGAAAATGTCCCAAATTAAAAAGGGAAAAGGAAGTCCTTCCACTCATGACTTTCAAGGAAGAGTAGGGGAGTCAGGGGCTCTGTCTCTTTTACTTTGAGTCCCACCAGGAGTTCTTGACAAATTTAGAGGTGGGACCTAAATGTGAACTTATCACCTTTTCAATCGATTCCAGAGTGTCTCACTCCTCTGTTTGTCTCACTCCATCTAATCTTGCTGGCTTTTCAGAAGAACTTTAAGTCTCTGGGGTAAAAGGAGAAGGATTTAAGGCCAAAATCTTAGAAAATACAAAAGCCAAATATCAAGATCGATTAACTCATATTCAATTTTTGTTGATCCCTGTGGTGGGAACTAATCTATTAGAAAAAGACTTAATGCTAAAATTAGGCATAGGCCTTCAAGTTGGCCCTAAGGGATTCCTCACCTCATTAAATCTACTCACCACCATGGATGAAAAATACATTCATCCTGATACCTGGTCAAGAGAAGGGAATCGAGAAAAACTTCGAGTTCCCCCAATACATATCAAACTAAAAACTCCTGGGGAAATAGTAAGGAGAAAGCAATACCCCACTCCCTTCGAAGGCAGGATAGGGTTAAAGCCTGTAATTGACAGTCTCATTAAAGATGGACTCCTTAAACCCTGTATGTCTCCTTATAATACCCCAATCCTGCCTGTCAAGAAATCAGACGGGTCAAACTGATTGGTACAAGACCTCAGAGCTATTAACCAGATAGTCCAGACCACTCAACCCGTTGTCCCCAACCCTTACACCATTCTCAGCCAAATTCCTTATGATCAACAGTGGTTCACAGTAATAGATTTGAAGGATGCTTTCTGGGCATGCCCCTTGGCTGAGGATAGCCGAGACATATTTGCTTTTGAGTGAGAAGACCCCCATTCAGGGCGAAAACAACAATATCGATGGATGGTCTTACTCCATGAGTTTACAGACTCCCCTAACCTCTTTGGTCAAATTCTAGAACGAGTATTGGAAAAAGTTGTTGTCCCAAAGCAAATATGCCTGCTTCAGTACGTGGATGATAGTCTCATATCTGGTGAAGATATAAAAAAAGTGGGTGACTTCTCTACACATATTCTTAACTACCAACAGTTTGAGGGATTACGGGTCTCAAAAGTGAAGCTTCAATAATATATTCAAAAGTGAAGCCAACTAATAAGTGCAGGTAAGCAAAGAATAGGGCCGAAATGGGTTGAGTGAATTGTGTCCTTACCCCTGCCTCAAACTAAGCAAGAACTAAAAAAAATTTTAGGATTAATTGGATATTGCCACTTATGGATTTACTCATACTGACTAGAAAGTAAACTTTTATATGAAAAACTTACCCAGTGGAAGCCTGACTATCTCTTGTGGACTTACGATAAAATCCATCAGATTAAAGAGCTGAAAGAGATGCTCATAATTGCCCCTGTTCTAGCCCTACCTTCCCTAGAAAAGCCATTTCACCTTTTTGTTAATGTGAATAATGGGTTAGCTTTAGAAGTGCTTACCCAAGAGCACAGAGGCAACCGGCAGCCCACGCCTTCCTGTCAAAAGTTTTAGATCCAGTCACCTGTGGATGGCGTCAATGCATCCAGTCAAATGCAGCTAGAGCAGTATAGGTTGAAGAAAGTAAAAAGTTAACCTTTGGAGGAAAATTGACAGTAAGCACTCCCCAACAAGTTAGAACTATCTTAAATCAAAAAACAGAGAGGTGAATCACTGATTCAAGAATTTTAAAGTGTAGGACTATTCTGTTAAAAACAAGATGATTTAACATTAACCACTGATAATTCACTCAACCTAGCAGGTTTCTTAACAGGGGATCTAACCCTAAAAAGGGAGCACACATGTTAGATCTAATTGATTACCGTACAAAGGTCTGACCAGACTTAGGAGAAACTCCCTTCAAGACAGGGCGACATTTATAGATGGGTCCTCCTGGGTAATTGAAGGGAAAAGACATAATGGGTATTCAGTAATTGATGGAAAAACTCTTGAAGAAGTAGAGTCAGGAAGATTGCCGAATAATTGGTCTGTGCAAACTTGTAAACTGTTTGCACTCAGCCAAGCTTTGAAACATTTACAGAACCAAGAAGGAACTATTTATACTGATTCTAAGTACACCTTTGGAGTGGCTCATACATTTAAAAAAAGTTGCACCGAGAATGATCTTATTAATAGTAAACCCCAAGACTTGGTCCACAAAGAACTAACTGTCCATGTCTTAAACAATCTCCAGTTGCCAGAAGAGATAGCTATTGTACATGTCCCAGGGCATCAAATGACTTTTCCTTCCCAAGTCGAGGAAATAACCTTGCCGATCAAATAGCCAAACAAGCTGCCATTTCTTCTGAAACACCTGTCTTTCACTTAACTCCTTGCCTTCCTTCCCCTACCACAGTCCCCATTTTCTCTTCCACTGAAAAAGAAAAATCAATAAAAATAGGAGCTAATGAAAACACAGAAGGAAAATGGATATTACCAGATCAAAGAGAGATGTTATCCAAAACTCTCATGAGGGAGGTCTTGTCTCAAATACATGAAGGAGCCCATTGGAGACCCCAAACCATGTGTGATGCAGTTTTCAGAGTTTATGGGTGTATTAGAATTTATACCCTAGCCAAACAGGTCACAGACAGTTGCTTAACATATAAAAAAACTAATAAGCAAGCTCTAAGAAAATCACTCCTTCAGGGAGGAGACCCAGGGCTAAGACCATTCCAAAGTGTTGAAATTGACTACACTAAAATGCCCCCAATTGGTCGCCTGAAGTATTTATTGATAATAGTAAATCACTGTACTCACTGTGTAGAGGCTATTTCCTTCTCAAGTGCAACTACTAGCAATGTAGTTATACAAGCATTAATTGAAAACATCATACCCAGGTTTAGACTAATAGAAAACACTGATTCAGACAATGAAACCCATTTCATGGCACATGTCATTAGAGAGTTAGCCCAGGTGCTAGACATAAAATGGGAATACCATGCCCCTTGGCATCCATCCTCTTCAGGAAGAGTAGAAAGAACTAACCCAACTCTAAAAAGTCACCTGACCAAATTAGTTCTAGAAACCCGGTTACCCTGGATTAAATATCTCCCCATTGCCTTGTTAAGAATCACAACCGCCTCTCGAAAAGATGTCGGTTTATCCCCTTACGAATTATTTGGGAACTATTTTGAGCATAGGGGCCAGGAATAGTACTAATTCTAGAAAATGTGTTGGACACAGGAAGACTGTCAACTATAAATTCAAATGAAATGAGTTAAGGGTTAACCCGAGTGATCTTTAGAAGAGAATGTTAAATCTCTTCCTGGTAAATTTTCTGAATAATTTCTTCTTTGGCTTTATGCAAGCATAACTGTGAGACCTACTCAACTAATTATGCTACTTTTTATTTTCCATTCACCAGGTGAAAGTATAGAGAAGAACATATAAATTAAAACTTTACACATTAAAAATAATGAAATGGATGTATATGTATTCACTTGGCAACATATTCATAATATATTGCTGAAAGAAATAGACAAGAAAAATAACAATGTATACAGTACTATCTTGATTTTGGAACAGACCAAAGTCATATAAACTGTGTATGTATGTGTGTGTGTTTATAAATACATTAAAAAGTCTAGAAGATACTGTTGATAGTGGTTATACCCACAATAGGAAGGAACTCTGATACTTCTCCATTGTATGTTTTACAACAAGCATTACTATTTTCAAAAATGCAAACATTAAATAGATGAAGTTATTGCAAAGAAAAAGTCATTTTTGCAATGCCCTCACCACAGCATATTGTTAGAATGTCTAAAGTCAATGTGAAGGAAAGAATTTTAAAATTAGTTAAGAGAAAGGTATCTAGTCACCTATAAAGACAACCCTATGAGAATAAAAGCAGACTTTTCAGTGGAAATTTAAAAAATAAAAAATAAAAAAGAGAATCGGATGTCATTTTCAAAGTGCTAAGAAAAAAACCAAAACCAAAAACAAAACCAAACTGTCAGCCACAAATTTTATATCCTGACAGAATAAGATTCATAAATGAAGGAGAAATAAAGTATTTGCAAGACAAGCAAACGCTGAGGGAAGGTGTCACCCCTAAGCCAGTCCTACAGTAAATGCTCAAAGGGGTCTTCAACATAAAAATTAAAGATGGATATACAGTATCACAAAAACACATAAAAATATTAAACTCACAGTTCTTATAAAACAATCACAAAGGAGGAGGACAAAATAATCAAATGCCAACATGAAAGAATTTCATCAAAACATAAAGATAAAAAGACAGAGAAAAAGAAAAATAATTTATACAACTTAAAAACAACTAACAAAATAACAGGAACAAAGCTTCATATATCATTATTAACTGTGAATGTAATGTAAATGAACTGAATTATTCAATTAAAAGATACATATTAGCAGAAGATTTTAAAACAGCAACAACAACATAATCCAACTATATCCTGCCTATGAGAAACATATGTAGCCCTAAAAGACACACATAGGCTAAAAATAAAAGAGTGGGAAAAGGTATTTCACACTACCAAAAGCAAGCAGGAGTAGCTATACATACATAAGATTAAAAGGACTTCAAATCAAAACAAGAAGATCATTATATAATGATAAAGGAATCAATTCAGCAAGAGATACAACAATCCTAAATATATATATATATCTGACCATAATGGAATAAAAGTACAAATTGATAACAAGAGGAATTTTGAAAACTATACCAACAAATAGAAATATGTTCCTGAATGACCAGTGGGTCAAAGAGATTAAAAACGAAATTTTTTAAAACTCTTGAAACAAATTACAATGGAAACACAACATATCCAAAACTTACGTGACATGGCAAAAGCAGTACTAATAGGAAAGTTTATACCTTTAAGTGCCTACATTAAAAAAGTAGAAAAACTTAAAATAAACCACCTAATAATGCATATTAAAGAATCAGATAAGCATGAGCAAACCAAACACAAAATTCATATCAGAAATTAATAAAGATCACAGTAGAAATAAATGAAACTGAAACAAAAAAATATAAAAGATCAATGAAACACAAAGTTGGTGTTTTGAAAAGATAAACAAAATCAACAAACTCTTAGCCAGGCTAACTAATGAAAAAAAGAGGGAAGACTCAAATAAATATCATCAGAAATGAAAGAAAAAAAAGACACTACAACTGATAACACAGAAACTCAAAGAATCATTAGAGGCCACTATGAGCAACTATATGCCAATAAGTTGGAAAATCTGGAAGAAATGAACAAATGACTAAACACATCTAACCAGCAGAGACTGAACCATAAAGAAATCCAAAACCTAAACAGACCAATAACAAATAATGAGATCCAAGCCATAATAAAAAGTCTCCCAGCTGGGTGTGGTGGTCCACGCCTGTAATCCCAGCACTTTGGGAGTCCAAGGCGGGTGGATCACGAGGTCAGGAGTTCGAGACCAGCCTGACCAACATGGTGAAATCCCGTCTCTACTAAAAATACAAAAATTAGCTGGGTGTGGTGGCGCACGCCTGTAATCCCAGCTAGTCAGGAGGCTGAGGCAGGAGAATAGCTTGAACCCAGGAGGTGGAGGTTGCAGTGAGCAGAGATCGCATCACTGCTTGGGTGACAGTGAGATTCCGTCTCAAAAAAAATTTTTTAAAGTCTCCCAGCAAAGAAAAGCTCAGGACCTGATGGCTTCACTGCTGAGTTCCACCAAACATTTAAAAAAGGGCTAATACCAATCCTACTAAAACTATTCTGAAAAATAGAAGAGGAGAAAATACTTTCAGACTCATTCTATGAGACCAGTATTACCCTGATTAAAAAAAAAAACAGACAAGACATATGAAGAAAAAAGAAAACTATAGGCCAATATCCCTGATGAACATTGACGCAAAAATCCTCAACAAAGTACCAGCAAACTGAATTAAACAACACATTAAAAAGATCATTTGTCGTGACCAACTGGTATTTACCCCAGGTATGTAAAGATAGTTCAATATATGCAAATCAATCAATGTGATAGATCATATCCTTGGACTGAAGGACAAAAACCTTCTGTTGATATTGTAAAAGTATTTGATGACATTTAACATCTCCTGATGATAAAAATCCTCAAAAAACCAGGTATACAAGGAACATGTCTAAATACAATAAAAGCTATATATGACAGATCCACAGTTAATATCCTATGGAATGAGGAAAAACTGAAAGCCTTTCCTCTAAGATCTAGAACACAACAAGGATGCCCACTTTCACCACTGTTATTCAACATAGTACTGGAATTCTTGGCTAAAGCAATCAGACAATAAAAAGAAATAAAGGGCATCCAAACTGGAAAGGAAGAAGTCAAATTAACTCTGTGCGCAGATGATATGATCTTATATTTGGAAAAATCTGAAGACTCCACCAAAAAAAACTATTCGAACTGATAAATAATAAATTCAGTAAAATTCAGAAAAATTGCAGGATACAAAAATCAACAGCATTTCTATATACTAACAGTGAACAATATGAAAAAAACAATCAAGAAAGTAGTCCCATTTACAATAGCTACAAATAAAATAAAATACATAGGAATTAACCCAAGAAGTGAAAGATCTCTACAATGAAAACTATAAAACACTGATGCAAGGAACTGAAAAGAACACCAAAAAATAGAAAGATATTCCATGTTCATGGAATGGAAGAATCAACATTGTCAAAATATCCGGAATATCCAAATTAATCTACAAATTAAACGCAATCCTTGTAAAAATATCAATGACATTCTTCTCAAAAATAGAAAAAAAAAAAAGGCCGGGTGCGGTGGCTCATGCCTGATATCCCAGCACTTTGGGAGGCCAAGGCGGGCAGATCATGAGGTCAGGAGATCGAGACCATCCTGGCTAACATGGTGAAACCCCATCTCTACTAAAAATAAAAAACAAAATTAGCCAGGCGTGGTGGTGGGCGCCTGTAGTTTCAGTTACTCTGGAGGCTGAGGCAGGAGAATGGCTTGAACCCGGAAGGCGGAGCTTGCAGTGAACCGAGACTGCACCACTGCACTCGAGCCTGGATGACAGAGCAAGACTCTGTCTCAGAAACAAACAAACAAAAAAAGCCTAAAATTTATATAGAATCATAAAAGATCTAGGACAGCCAAACCCATTCTGAATTAAAAAAAAAAAAAAAGCATAAAAAAAAGCATACTAGCATAAAAACAGAATAGAGAACTCAGAAATAAATCTATATACCTACCAGAACACATTTTTGACAAAGATGCAAGGAACATACACTGAGGAAATGTCAATTTCTTCAATAAATGGTACTGGGAGAACTGGATCTCCATAGGCAAAAGAATGAAACTAGAACCATATCTCTCACCATACACAAGAATCAAATCAAAATGGATTAAAGACTTAAATTAAAACCTCAAACTATGAAACTACTAAAAGAAAGCATGGGGGAAATTATCCAGAACGTTGGTCTAAGCAAAGGTTTTTTTGAGTAATATCCCACAAGCAAAGGAAACCAAAGCAAAAATAAACAAACAGAATCACATCAAGTTAAAAAACACCTGCACATCAAAGGAAACAATCAACAAAGTGAAGGGACAACCAACAGAATAGGAGAAAATATATGAAAACTATCCATCTGACATGAAATTAATAAACAGAATATATAAGGAGCTCAAACAACTCACTAGCAAAAAAATCTAATAATACAATAAAAAAATGGGCAAAAGGTCTGAATAGACAACTTCTCAAAAGGAGATATACAAACGTTAAACAGGTATATGAAAAGGTGCTCAACATCACTGATCATCAGAGAAATACAAATCAAAACTACAATGAGATATCATCTCACCCCAGTTAAAATGACTTTTTTCCAAAAGAAAGGCAATAGCAAATGCTGACAAAGACATAGAGAAAAGGGACCCTTTGTACAGTGTTGGTGGGAATGTAAGTTAGTATAACCACTATGGAGAACAGTATGGAAGCTCCTCAAAAAACTAAAAATAGATCTATCATATGATCCAGCAATCCCACTGCAAAAGGAAAGAAATCACTATTTCAAAAAGATACCGGCATTCCTATGTTTATCACACAACTTTTCCACAATAGCAAATATATGAAAAAAAACCTAAGTGTCCATCAACGGAGATGGAGGGCTACGTAAAGAAAATGTGGTGTATGTGTGTGTGTATATATATATACACACACATACCCCTACATACACACACACACACACATACACACACACACATATATATATACACACATACTGTGAAACACTACTCGGCCATAATAAAGAATGAAATCATGTCTTTTGCAACAATACGAATGGAACCAGAGGCCATGATCCTAAGTGAAACAACTCAGAAAGAGAAAGTTAAATATCGCATGTTCTCACTTACAAGTGGGAGTTAAACAATGGGTACGTATGGACATACAGAGTGAGATAATAGACTCTGAAGATTACAAAAGATGGGTGGGAGGAAGGTGAGGGTTGCTAAATTACCTATTTGGTACAGTGTTCACTATTCAGGTGATGGGTACACTAAAAGCCCACACTTCACCATTACATAATATATGGATGTAGGACATCTGCTCTTCTATCCCATAAATATATACAAATTTTTAAAATTTTACAAATAAACAAATAGATAAAGTGCCTGGCAAATAGTAGGTGGCCAATAAATGTCAGATTCTTTTTATAAATATTTAATTATCAATTTTTACTTGAATAAAAGAAAAAGATACCCTTACTGTCCTATGCGTGAAGATTTTAGAAAAATTATTTCAGTCTAAGTTGATGACGATGTCCTAATATTATTACCTGAAACTCTAGAAAAAAATCTGAAAACTTTAGGAAAATCTGACTTTAACAAAATCATTCCCTCCAAAAATGCTGCTTTTCTTATGAGTTAACCCCAGGACCCATTATTATCTGTAGTTTGCAGTTAGCCTACTGTAGGAGCTTGAGTATTGGCCCTCTGCAAGTTCTCAGCTGAAATCACCTGTGTGAACATCAGATACATTTGTGGACATTTCTGTCTATTCATTTATTTTCATTTCATTTCTATGTATGTATAAATGTATGTTTCTATGTTAAATTGATACAACACTGCTTTTAAACTTTCGTTAAAGTATATTATTTTCTGAAATATCTTGAAAGTAGTTTGCAATGACTATCTAATAGCCTATTATAGGGATATATATATCATTATTTGTTTAAGATTCACCTGTTGTAAGGTCTTTTAGGTTGTTTCCCAATTTTTTAAAATTATTTATTCAGATTTAATTTCTCTTGCATTTTCAAAGAAGCCAAGGAAATCCAGGTATGCATATTTGTTTGATTTTACAGAATAGACTGAGGTATAAGGCAAGAATTAACTATCTTTTAATGTCTTGAGTTCTTTATCTCATGTATGTTATTGCTAATTCGCTCACAGTTTTAAGCAAATATTTTTTCCGCTGCTATAATTCACAATTCACAAAATGGAATGGATTTCCCAATCTGAATAAAAAACAAGACTTTTACTCCTAAACTATATAAACAGCACTATGTGTGACCACTGCCATTCACAAACGTGGATGCTGAAGTTCATTCAACCATCTGTTAAAAGAAACATTTGAACAATTCCAACAGGAAACAAAGATAAATCTCCAAGTCATCCAATACAACAGAAACCCAAAACTGAGAATGCTGACTGCTCTCTTCAAAGAGTGAAGAATGCGCCTCATGTCACATAAGGCAGTGGAAGCTAATGGATGGGGCCCTGGAAGGTGCACTGGCCCAGACCCCCTCCCACTGGCCCTGGCACAACGCGTGCTCGGACTCACTCTTCCCCCTCTCTCAAAGCCCATTCATGCAGGGGTGAGTAGGAAAAGTGAGGTCCTCTACTGATCTTTAGCATATGGTACAGGACTTTCACATAGCTGGTTTCAACAAGGGCCCTTGGACCCCACAGGAACTTGTAGCATGCAGGATCACTGCCGGGCACCTGCTGGTACTCCAGGTAGTTTTCCCGCACAAAATCTTGGGTGAGCAGCTTCCTGGGATCCGCAAAGATACTGTGCTGCCTCCCCTCAAACACCTCCAATACACTCAGCTCCTCCCAGATTTTCTCCTCAGGGGCGCAGTCGCCCTCTTTTGCAATTATGGCCAGGACGATTATCAGGAGGCCTGTCTTGGGCATGATCTGATTGTCACCCAGCAGGCCATCGTAGGAGAGGCCCAGGCAGGTGACAAAGATGTACAAGTGGCCGATTAGGTCCACTTCCATCAGCTCGATGCCAAAGACCAGCTGCAAGGAATCAGAGGCTTTGCTGAAGATCACACGAAAGAAGTACTGGCAATTTCTCATGACACTCTCCAGCATTTCTGCCTTTGTGACTGGCTCCCTGGCTCAATACTTAAGGAGCAGAAAATGAACCAACTCAGCCACTTTCCTACTGAGTGCTGCTTGGAAGCTAGACTCCAGGTCAGGAAAGGCGCTTGGCCCCTCCTCTTCTTGGTTGCTGGAGTCCTCATCAGATTGGCTCCAGAGAGTGTAGCTGATGGTACTGGGGAGGGTGGAGGCTCCTGAGGACTCTGGGGAGGACCCGGTGACTCAGCAGCAGGCACCTCCCCCGAGTGACTTCCACTACAATAGAAGAGGAGGAGGCAGTCTCCTACTCCTCAGTAGCAGGAGCCTGCGCACCCACCAGGCCCAGGGCCTCTCCTGGGGCTTCAAGGCCTTCTTCAGGCTTGCAGTGTTGACTCCTCTGCTCAAGAGGCATGCTGACTCTGGTCAGGGCAGCAGGCGGGAGTGTGGGCAGGAGCTGGGCAATGGAAACCTACAGGCAGATCTTCTCCTTCCGTGCCCCTCTGGGGGCCTCTGGTCCTCCTTGTCAGCCTGTCCCCTCAGAACCTTGCCTCCTCACCAAGCCTGGGCCTGCTTCCCTCCACCAACATCAGGCCATTGCCTGTTTCCCAATTTTTACATTATAATGATAATGAAAATGTAATAATTATCTTTATAGGATATCCTGCTTAGAATATCAACTCATAAACTTCATCTAACTTTTCCTCATATGGTGTGTTTCTCTTATTGATTCACTATTTATGACACACTCTCCTATATTAAGTTCTTTAACATTCACTAGAGTTTATTTCCAGGTGCTGTAGCAATCAGAATATTGTTTCACTCATTGTCTATAATATATTTTACGTTAGAGTATTGTACTTTTTCTTATTTTTGTATTATTCTAGATGAGTTTTAGAATAGGTTTTATAATATTACCCCAGCCTCAAAAGAAATGTCATGAAATTTTGATTGGACATAAGGCTTGCAGTCTTAATACAGAAAGAGCACTTAAAAATTAGCAAAGTTGGTCAGGCACGGTGGCTCACGCCTGTAATCCTAGCACTTTGGGAGGCCAAGGTGGAAGGATCACAAGATTAGAAGATCAAGACCATCCTGACTAACACGGTGAAACACCGTCTCTACTAAAAATACAAAAAATTAGCCAGGTGTGGTGGCAGGTGCCCGTAGTCCCAGCTACTTGGGAGGCTGAGGCAGGAGGATGGCATGAACCTGGGAGGTAGAGCTTAAAGTGAGCCGAGATCATGCCACTGCACTCCAGCCTGGGCGACAGAGCAAGACTCTTGTCTCAAAAAAGAAAAAAAAAAAAGTAAAGTTTACTTTTTGAGATTCTGATCCTATATATGGTATATATATTATAAAGGTTTTTACCGGGTGTCATTTCTCTTTTAATTTTTATGGTGTTTTATTTTTTGTAAATTCAGATATATAATAAAAATGCTTTCCTTTTCAGTACTTGTTATTTCTGTCATTTTTAGAAAAGCCTAGTTCATATCAACTGTATACAAAATACTTGCCAACATTTTCCTCTACTACATTTATGGTTTCATTTTTGAAATACCAAGTTTCTAAACTATGTAGAATTCTGATAAAAGGTATAAGAGAGGATTAAAAATACTTTTAAACAAATGGTTTAATAATTATTGGAATGTTCTACTGAATACTCCATGAAACTAATCTGAAACACCACATTAATCATTAAATTCTTATATGCTTGATTCTATTTTTGGTCTATTCATTTCATTTTATTCTGGCCCCAATACACTGTTCAACTAAAATTATTGCAGTTTTAAATTGAGTATCTGCAGGAGCAGGCATCTTCTTCCCAGAGTGTCTTTCAAACATTCTTCCACATTTACATTTCCAGATGCTTTCCAAAAAAAAACCCAAACATGTTTAATAATATGCTTATGAAATAAAGAAACAACAAAGTAGAATCTCTTATTACAGAGGAGATTTCCAACTTCTACCACAATATATGCACAAGCATTCAACAGATTTTTCGGGGTGGAAAGAGTAAAAAACTCACAAACTGGGGTGCAGTGGCATGATCTTAGTTCACTGAAGCCCCAGTCTCCTGGACTCAAGTGGTCCTCCCACCTTGGCCTCCCAAAGTAAATAGATTTGTTTCAAACTTACTGCAGTTGCCACTCTATTTCCTGATAGGGGTCGTATCCCAGAAGGAGGCCTTCCTGTTAATCCAACTCCACCTCTTGAAACAGGGCGAGCTGCTGAAGATTTGTGATTGCTGGCCATTGTTTCTTTACTTTAATCACTGTTTGGAAGCAATAAACAGTTCAATCCTTTGATGTCTTCTCTAGCAAGACAATAATGACCCATCATACACTTACATTTAATTCACAATTGTTCTTGCAAGCTGCCATTCTGTGTACCACTACAAGGTTAACTTTGTTCAAATTTGACATCGTGCTCCATTTAGAACTATGAGATTGTTTCTTGCAACATTCCTTCCTCATCTTCCTATTATCTTACCAAAATGCAAGCCCCTGTAGTTATCTATTTCTTTAGTATTCTCATCCCATACTCTGGTAAGTTTTCTCTCCTGTCACAGCCAACATCTTTCTTTGCTCTTAATCTTTTCTCTGCATTTTCTGGTCCACAATTAACTCTCTTATATTCTGAATCTTGTTACAAATACTTTCTATTTTCTTAACTTTAACAGAATCTTGGCTTCCACTGAGAGTAACACTTTCAGTAGTCCATGTGTTTTAGCTTCCTGTCCTCTTTTAAAGCAAAGGAGGTGGCACTTTTCTTGCTCCCCAATGTCACTTTCAAAATATTCTTCCACACCTTTAAAAAAATAAACAAGAGGCCAGGCGCAGTGGCTCATGCCTGTAATCCCAGCACTTTGGCAGGCCGAGGAAGGTGGATCACGAGGTCGAGAGATCAAGACCATGCTGGCTAACACAGTGAAACCCTGTCTCTACTAAAAATACAAAAAATTAGCTGGGCGTAGTGGCGGGCGCCTGTAGTCCCAGCTACTCGGGAGGCTGAGGCAGGAGAATGGTGTGAACCCAGAAGACGGAGTTTGCAGTGAGATGAGATTGCACTACTGCACTCCAGCCTGGGTGACAGAGCGAGACTTCATCCCTGAAAAAATAAATAAATAAATAAATAAATAAATAAATAAATAAATAAATAAAATAAATAATAAAATAAAATAAATAATAAAATAAAATAAATAAAATAAAATAAAAATAAACAAGATTCACTTCCTCTGAGGATCCGGGAATGCAACAATATTGCCTTGATCTTTCCTGGTTGCTGGTAATTAGTGACTTCCTAATCGCTACTCTATCTTTACTAAAGTCTTTTGTACCTAGTTCACAGCTTCTCTGTTCCAATCTCACCATCATCCTGGATGACTTCCATTTGGATACTAGATCCAACACCTAACATTCCAGCTTCACAGTTCCCTTACCTCAACTTTAGCAATGATCTTAACTCCATTTCAGTCATTCATAGCCACGGCAATACATGGAGCTTGTCATCATCTGGAATTGCTTCATCTCAAACATCTTAATTGAAATACTCTATTCTTGGGTCCTCTCTCCTTCTACCCTTTTCTCATCTTCATTCCTGCTACACCTGCCTTTAAACCGTTTCCTTAATTCACTCATTTTCTCCCAGTTTATCAGCCCTCTCCTTTATTCATCAGAATATAATATTATTTAAAATTGTCTCATAATTTAGAGTAGTAGTTTTCAAATTGTTGGTCACATCCATTAGTGAGTTCTGAAAACAATTTTGCAGGTTATGACCAAGATACTAAAATGTGAAATAAAATTTAAACAAAAAGAGTTCATTGAACATACAAAGGGTAAACATTGTTTCAGTAAATTTTTGTTTCAGCTATATTTACATAAATTTACACATATGTGTTTACTAGGCTACAATATAAAAATGTATGTCCTATTGTAGGTCATATAAAATAGTTATGAAGATACTTATTTAGAGAGAGAATATGGAGAAAAAGAGAATAGTACCCAAGATTGTCCTGAGGAACGTCAATACATACAGATCACACAGAAGAGGAAAATCTAGTATGAGAGAATGAAAATTAAGGCCCAGAAAGCAAAGAAAAAAACCAGGAGTGTATGTCAGAGATGCCAAGAGAAGGCAGGAACAAGCCATGCCATTTACAGTTGGAAATTCAAGTAAGATGAAAACTGAAATATCCAATGGAGTCCCCATCCAAGAAGTCACTAATGATACCCTGACAAAGGTGGTTAAGAACTCTCCTCCTTCTCTCATGAAATTAGTGTCTCATGAGCACCATCAGCTAATTTGTATCCTGGAACTCTTCTCCACCCATCTGGCAAAATCAGAAACCCTTCTCCACATCCAACCTGAAGTGCTGAACATTGCTGGTGGAAATCATACAACTGTACAGACTGGGGTACTGCAAAGTGATAGTCACAAATCTTAGTTGGATCCTCATTTCAGAAAGTATTTAGCCTTGTTAAGATACCTCTCTACTTGATAATTCTCATCCTTAACTACTTTTCGATCTCTGTTCCTGCCACTCTTAGCAGATGACTCATTTAAGAAAATTACAACTTGAACTCCATCACTTTTGGGGCACATAAACTTCTCTACATCCATTCTGCCCTCCTATCTCAACAGCCATTCCTTCTCTCATTCAAGATCAATCTCTACTCTGATTTACCCTTGATCCCATCTTCTTTGTGGCATTACATTCACTGCTACCAATATCTTTAAACTTTCTCCTTTCCTTCAGTCTGTTACCATGTTCCATTCTTTTCTACCTTCAAAGACTTCTTTCTTGACCCTGCAACCACCTCTATCTAACTGTCCCATATATCCTTCCCTTATGCAGCCAAATTCTTATGAATAGCTTATATCCAGCCGGGCGCAGAGGCTCACGCCTGTAATCCCAGCTCTTTGGGAAGCTGAGGCTGGCGGATCATGAAGTCAGGAGATCGAGACCATCCTGGCTAACACGGTGAAACACCATCTCTACTAAAAAACACAAAAAATTAGCCGGGTATGGTGGCAAGCACCTGTAGTCCCAGCTAATCGGGAGGCTGAGGCAGGAGAATGGCGTGAACCTAGGAGGCAGACCTTGTAGTGAGCCGAGATCGAGCCACTGCACTCCAGCCTGGGCAACAGAGCGAGACTCTGTCTCAAAAAAAAAAAAAAAAAGAATAGCTTATATCTACTATTTTCTACTGCTTCGTTTCCCACTATCTCCTGGATTGCTACTGTTTGATTCAAATGACCATTGCCAATACTGCCAGTGATGTAAATGTCATCCTACTTTACTGGTGTCCACATTTATATGAAACATCTCCATGACACTTACCTCTCTTCTGGTTCTTCTTTCTGTCTCCTTGAGACTGAAATGCTTATATAGAGCATTTTCTAAGATACCATCCACCATCTTTTTCTTTTCTCTCTCTAAACTCTCCTTGGCCCACTTATCCACACTCAGGGTTTTAACAATTAATAACTGATTCCACACAATTTCATATGCTCAGCCCTTATTTTAGCACTCAGCTTGTGGTGTTTATATCCAAATAATAACATCTCCACTTAGACATCTAAATATTTCAAAATAAACATATATAATCCAAACTCATTATCAGCTCCGCAAAATTTGTCCTTCCTCTTGGTATCACCTCCTAGTCACAGAAGTCAGAAACTTAGACCCTGATATCTCCCTCTCCCTCACTTCCCATGGCTGATCACATAGTTCTACTGAGTTTGTTTTGTTTAGTTCTACTGATTTTGTTAATAAGTGTTTAACAGGTACTTTACTCTCTATTCCTACAGCACTGGCCAATTCAGGGCATCACTGACTCAAGTGGACTATTATACCAGCCTCTTAAGTGGTCCCCTTGCCTAACACACATTTTGCCTGTTACTTTCTCAGGGAATCCTTCCATGACTAGTCCATAACTGGTCTCGGAATCTTCGTCTTCTTCAATTTCAGTGTATAGACCTGTTCTATGTGCTACCATGCATCCTGTGTATTTCTTTATTCCAGAAGCTATCACACCACTTGAAATGATCTGCTTAAGTATTTCTTGCCCTTTATGGCAAGAGCTGAATCTTAATCATCTTTATATCCCCAATATCTGTCTCAGTGACAAGCAAAAACTTTGTTCTCTTTTGTACCTTTTAAATTTCCTCCTACATAAAGGTACTGCCAATTACAAAAATTTACTAAATTGTTAAAAAGCAAACAAAGTGTGTGTTGGACTAAAATGATTTCTCTGTTTCTACACTGTATGTCCAGTACTACTTTTCTGACTTCTCTTAGCATTATTCATAATCAGTCCTTGGATTGCTTCTATCCTTTCTACAATCATGCATCTTTGTAACTCCAACTACATGCATGGCTCACTAACCAATGTCTACAGTTCTGCCCTTTCAACTGGGCACCAATTTTGAGTTTTCAATTGTTTATCTGAAATTTCCATTCAGATCTCTCATTTGAATATGTTCACACCAATTTTCCTGACCCCACTAGCTCCCTGATTCTAATTCCTTGCCATTTTGAACTCTATGTAGAAAGCAAAAGAATTTCAAATGGAAAAAGTAATTTCAAGAAACGACTGTTTGAAAAGGAAGACAGGGTGTATGATCAAAATGGTTTTTCCACAAGAAAACGAGTACAATAAACATCTCTTTCCAGTAGAAAAGATATTACTCTAGGTTTCCTGCTAACTTTGAGAAAATGTACAACATGCAGAAATTTCACCCAATTTTCTTTTCCACCGCTTTACTGTCGCGAAAAAAAAAAAAAAAGCTTACCATTATATTATTACCACTGGGATTAAGAGGGGGGCATTAGCAACAAATATACCACTAACTCCGGGGTTATTCAATCAAAGAGTCACACAATTTCCAGTTATTCACACAATCAGAGAGGCAGCCTGGCCTTTGGATCCAGAAAAATTAGCGATACAAACTAGTGCTGACAAAGTTAGCAGCTGCATAATCTTGCCACCTTACTTAACCCCTCAGGATTTCATCTTCTGTAAAACAGAAGGGTGACAATAAGCTCTACCTTGCAGAGCTGTTGTGAAGATAAGTATTAAATTTAAAACATCTGGCTTCTAATTATTATTCTGTCATTATCCTCCCTAAGTCAACCGTTCTCACACGTGAAAAAGTGGAAAGTTGCTAACTGCCCGCACTGTGATCCACAGACAGAAATAAATCCCTTGCACGGTAACAGGTAGAAATCTATTTCTTTGACTAAAATCCTTTAGCCCATCGTGGTCCTTCCCTCCGCTCTGTGCTTGGCGGGTCTCCTGCGGGGAGCGGGGTCGTGGGGGGCGGGGGTGATCGGGCTGTTGGAGGAGGTCTGTTCTCACCCTTCACCCGACTAGAATTGGTACATGCCTGGCCCGATGGTAACAGCTAAGACCCAGAGTTAGAATTTGTTTTGTTTGGAGCGTATCAGCATCTCCAAGGCAAGAGAACAGACGTGGGAGGGAGGGAGGAAGAGATGGGACCCGGGGTTTCTCACCTCCGCCGGCGCGGAAGGGGGGCGATCGCCCGACTCGCGTGTGCCCTAACTTCTTTCTGAGGCCCACGCGCAGTTTTCCTCCGGTCTCAGGCCTACCCACTAGCGGCCGTGCGCTGTGGCGTATCCCGGCAACGGGGGCGGGATAGCGGAGGCTCCTCATCCTGCGTGACCAATCCTCCGCCTCAACCGCTGGTTACACGCGGAGCTCTCGCGAGAATGGAAGACTGATGTTTGTGTCTTCACCACTCTTCAGAGATTTTTGGAAGAAGTGGAAAAGAGCCGGGCGGCCGGAAAACGTTTTATGTGAACGTTCGGTTTTCTTGATAATCAGAGCAACCTCTGTGCGCCTTACCTGAAGTAACTCTAGCGAGTTTTGCTATGTCCCTCTGTAACCTCACGTCGGCTAACGTGTAACAGGTTACATTTGAAGTTATTACGTGGTAGGCAGCACTGTGCAATTTTCTAAATTCCTAATTAGTGGTAGTTTTCCTCCCTATTAGGACTGCATAGCGTACACAATGCATCATGACATATGGATGCGATTCTGGGACCAACTGTTCTGTTCCTCATTTCACCAGAAGCTTTGCGTCTTTAAGCTTCCTTTCATTAGAATTTGGATCCAAGTTTGTGGGGAAGACTGTGAATTCAATGGAAAGTGTCTTTTTTTTTTTTTAATTTAAGAACGACTTCATCTTAAATCCCACTTCTCTAATAAAATAACTTTTACTGTATGTTTCCTTCCGGTCTTCATAGATACAGCTTAAATGTGATTGCATATGTATTGGGATTTTCACATTATTTTACACATTATTTCCAACTTGCCTGCCCTCAAGGAGTTAAAAATCACCACAAAATGAGATTATATCATGTGGCTGAATTCCCCCTTAGTCTGTGAAACATTTTCATGTAATTATCTCATTAGAGCCCACCCTATTTGCAGTGGCCATTTGTCATCCTTTTGGCAGAGTTTCTCCCTTACCTTGCCCCCAGACACCCTTACAGGAACTGGAAGTGACAGATACTGGCTTTCCTAGTCTTCCTTATTACTGGGACATGAGTATTATTGCTTGCTAGACTCTCCAATCTAATTTGGTGGACCCAACTCAAACTTGAATGACAACCAGAAGCAGGACTTCAGAGTCTGTTGAAGTAAGGGTGACAGCCACGGTAACTACATCGTTTCCGAGACTGCAAAGTTCTATCACCAGCAACCAATGTCCAGCATCAGTGTGTTGGTGCAGGCTGCAGTGTTGGTACCCAGAGGCTTTATTGGGAGGAGAACCTCTAGCTTGTTTCTTCAGCTTCTGGAAGAGTCTGTGAGCTGCTTGATGTCCTTTAATAAATTCATTTTCAGCTTTTATATCATTTATAGATGATTTCTGTTTCTTGCACTTAAGGACCCTGACAGATATTAACAGTTGAAATTGGCAGAACAGATACTATTATCCAAGTTTTAAAGAGATTAAATAATACACTTAAGCTCATTTGGGCAATAAGTATTGATCCCTGTCCCCATATCTTTTTCATGATGAAAAAGGAATAGAGAATAGGAATACATATCACTTATTCGCTCACCTCTGAGCTTCCTGAGAGTAGGCACCATATCTTATTTGACTTCGGATCATTATGTATTAGGTTCTGTTGCTTTTAAGGTTATATCAAATTATAATTAGGTTATATCAAGTCATAATTTGGTTAGTATTCAGGTTATGTCAAATTGTAAGGTTATTGTAAGACTACTTGTGTATCAAGTTCCTTTCTGTCTCTAGTCCTTTTCACTGCAATTCTCTCTTCCTGGAATTTTTGTCCCTCTGCTTTTCACTGTCCAAAGTCCTGTTCATCATTCAAGTCTTAACTCAAATGTCTTTTATTAGAGAGGTCTTCTTCTCTGACAGTCCATACTAGATTAGTGCTCCAACTCCTTCTGGTCTCCCACCTCATTATATGTCCTCAGTGCACCCTGTACTATTCCTGTTAGAAGATAAACTTAGGCACATTAAAATTTTAAAGAGCTTGTTTGAACAGACAGCAATTCATGAATTGGGCAGCTGCAAATCATAAGTGGTTTGGGGCTCCTCCAGAGGTAGTTGAAAGCTTTCAGAGAGTAAATGCAGAGCATAGCAAAGAAATTATTTGATTGGTTAAAGTTTGAGCAGTTGCCTTATTTGGACTGTTCTTGTGGCAAGTTCAAGACAATATAACTGATGACTAGTTGGCCACTTGTAATTCTGTTTCAAGTTTCAGTTTCCTTATGTAGGAACTCAGTGCATTAAAGCGACCAGTCTAATGACCTCCAATTTAATTATTTTAATACTACGTATCACTCATTATAACTTGCAGTTACATATTTATTTTTGTTGCCAAAGATAACAAACCCTGACAGGACACATTTTTATCCATAATTTACTACTGCAATAGGGAAAATAGTCCAATGTGAAAGGAATTCAACCTTGATTTGTACAGCAGTGATTGGATGTTTTAAAGGGAGAATGACGGAGTAGGGAAGGAGGCAAGTGGGTAAGCAGTAGAGTCAGGGGCAATAAGGCCCAATGAAGAGGATACCACGTGGTACTGAATATGACCAGTTATGCTTATGTAGCCCAGGGTGCACAGAAGAAAAACGTTAGCAAAATAACTCAAAAATGTCTTTGTAGGATGTGTGTAGGTTTTTTAAGAAAGTAAACTTTTTGGCCAGGTGTGATGGCTCATGCCTCTAATCCCAACACTTTGGGAGGCCAAGGCAGGAGGGTCACTGAGGCCAGGAGTTCAAGACCAGCCTGGGCAACATAATGAGACCCCCCCCTACAGAAAATGAAAACAAAAATGAATTTTAAAAAAGAAAAGAAACTTTGAGGAGTGACATCATTAAGTTATTCTACTATAAAATAGAGAAAAGTTAGTGAACTTACTAGTGAATATGTACATCAACTAAGATTTTGGATACACTGGTAGGAGTGTGTATTGAAAGAAGATGGCTATAGACATCCAAATGCACATGTCCTTTGACCCAGTAACTTCACTTCTAGGAAGTCAGCATATATTCACATTGAATTCATACATATAAATGACATATGCTCATTGTCCAAGGTTATTTCTTTGAGCAGTGCATGTTACAGAGAAAGATTAGGAAAAAAATCAAACAACACTGAATTAATAATGCTACAGTTATAAAATCATATGAAATTTGGCCATCTATAAAAAAACGATGCTCCTTGTATACTGATATTGCAGAGGCTGACTACGAACCCCAGAGCTGGTATAAAAATATTTTGGCCAGGCGCGCTGGCTCACGCCTGTAATACTAGCACTTTGGGAGGCCGAGGTGGGTGGATCATGAGGTCAGGAGATTGAGACCATCCTGGCTAACATGGTTAAACCCCGTCTCTACTAAAAATACAAAAAATTAGCCGGCGTGGTGGCAGGTGCCTGTAGTATCAGCTACTCAGGAGGCTGAGGCAGGTGAATGGTGTGAACCTGGGAGGCGGAGCTTGCAGTGAGCCGAGATTGCGCCAGAGAGTTCCTTATCTGACTAAATGCAAAATTTCTGGGGAATGATGCTACCATAAATCCCCTAACTTATGGCCTTGAAGAAGCTGGAAACACCACTCCTAACCGTATAGATGAACACAAACTTTCTTATTTGTTCTCCTAAAAGTCAATGTTTCTATTTTTTTCCCTGTAAAAGCTGTTTCTCCCCCACCATTTTCCCTACTTAGTTATGTATGTAAGCCTTAAAGTTTAACAATTTGACTAGCCAGCTGCTGCTTTTGTTGGCTGTTTTATGCATAAGAAATTGATATTTTTCTCCTGTTAGTCTGTCTTTTGTCAGTTTAACTCATAGGCCCTTGAAAAGTGAACATGACAGGGTAGAGGAAAAGTTTTCTTCTTCCCATACAATATGGAAAGTTTTCCAAGATACATAAACTAAGGTGAATAAGTATTCAATGCTAACATTTTCTTGCATCTGTATAAACAATCTTTGGGAACAACACAAGAAACTGATAAGCCTCCAAAGAGGAAAACTGGGTGGTTAGGGTTTGAAAATGTGCATCCTTTACATCTTTTGAATTTTAAACCAAGGAATGCATTATTAATACTTTTTAAAAATAAACTTTTGGCCAGGCACAGTGGTTCACGCCTGTAATCCCAGCACTTTGGGAGGCCAAGGCAAGTGGATCACCTGAGGTCAGGAGTTCGAGACCAGCCTGGCCAACATGGTAAAACATGTCTTTACTAAAAATACACAAATTAGCCGGGCATGGTGACAGGCACCTGTAATCCCAGCTATGTGGGAGGCTGAAGCAGGAGAAGTGCTTGAACCTGGGAGGCAGAGGTTGCAGTGAGCCAAGATTGCGCCATTGCACTCCAGCTTGAGGACAAGAGTAAGACTTCATCTCAAAAAAAAAAAGTTAAAAAAATAAATAAATAAACTTTCAATAAGGGGACGATAAAAATCATAATGAATATTCACGTTAGCCATCGTTCAATGAATTATGTAATTATCTAGACAATATTTCAAAGTATATGAAAAGAAAGGATAAAGTGTCCTTAAATGTTTAACAAAAAAATATTAAAAGCCAAGAAAAAAGCTTACTAAATGTATTAGCACTAGAAGAATGTTTTTCTCCTTTTTGGGCACCAAAAACTTCTAAACAGCAATTATCTTTCGGGATATTGAAATGTATTAGCTTCGAAACATTTTCTGTAATGTTCTACAGGACTGGCAAGACAAATATAATTTAGAAGCTGATAACCATCCTTAAAGATGAAGTTGATATTTCGCTTTTTTTTTTTTTTTTTTTTTTTTGAGAGAGTCTTGCTCTGTCGCCCAGGCTGGAGTGGAGTGGCGCTATCTCGGCTCACTGCAACCTCTGTCTCCCAGGTTCAAGCGATTCTCTTGCCTCAGGCTCCTGCGTAGCTGGGACTACAGGGGCATGCCGCCGTGCCCAGCTAATTTTTTGTATTTTAGTAGAGACGGGGTTTCACCCCAGGCTGGTTGCAAACTCTTGAGTTCAGGCAATCCATCCGCCTCAGCCTCCCAAAGTGGTAGGATTACAGGCGTGAGCCATCGCGCCCAATCCATATTTCACATTTTATGGGTTTTTTTCTTATATATATGGACTTTCTTTTTTCAAGATTCACCTTATGGGGGACATATTTGCAGCCTAAGTTTTCTAAGATCTGCACATGTAACATTTCTATCATTTTCCCAATGCATTTTAATATTTTATTTCACGTATGTATTGTGCTATAGTAGCCCAAAGTTTTGGCACCAGAGTCTATGTGTTGAATTTTAGTTAAAAAAAAAAGCTAAACAATATTCTTTCACCATCACTTTCACACACAAGTCAAGTATCACTCCTGTTACAATTCCTTTCTTTAGTTGGCCTGGGTTTTCCTACTAAGTTGCCAGGCCTGAATCATATTGACCCCAACTTCATTCCTGTATAATCTGCATTATTGCTATTCTTCAGTGCATTTAGGGCTTTTTAAATTAAATTATAATGAAAACATCATGTTGAGAACATGAACTGCAATGTTTACCTCAATTTACACAAACTGTGATGTTTAGTCCAGCTACCCAACTATTCCATGCATTTTCTCTGAGAGAACTACTGTCATTGTAGACATTTTTCCTTCATGCCTTCAGACATATGGGAGGGGGGATCCAGAATTGTTATTTGTAGGCAGACAGACAGTTGAAATAAACTATTTGTTTTAAACCTTTGAACTGCTAAACACATAAACACATTATAATTATTTTTAAAGTATCAAGAACCCAATTTAGTGTTCACAGAACTTTAGTCCCAGCTGTACTACGTTCTAGTTATGTGACATTTAAATAGTTATTTCAGTTATTCATTAATTCATTAAGGTAACCAATAACATCTATTGAGCATTAAACTCATATCAAGCTGTTATAAGACAACATACATTAAAGTATTAAAGAGTTCAGTTGAGCAGACAGTGATTCATGAATTGGGCAGCACCAAACCCCAAGTGGTGAAACTCCACCTAGGGGCACTTAAACTACTTTTGCAGAAGTATAACTAAGGAGAGAAATCTAACATGACTGACTCCATTTTGCTTAAAACCTCACAGGCTAGACTAGTTTTTGTTGTCATTTTATTGTTAGTTTGTTTTCTGCTTATTCTAGTGTGGAGGCTAAAATAACTATGCCAGGAATTTGGTTTATAGTTAAATTTTGAAGCAAGGAAAAGTGACCTCCCACAACTCCTTGTATGGAGATTGAAGCTACATTCATAAGACAAGATTAGAACTATGGTAGAGGCTTGAACTTTGCTAAAGAATAGTCATGCTTAAACAATAACTTGGCATTGTTTGATTAGCTTGCTTTTCTTTTTTCTTTTTCTTTTTTTTTTTTTTTTTTTTTGAGGCGGAGTCTCTGTCTGTTGCCAGGCTGGAGTGCAGTGGCGCAATCTCGGCTCACTGCAACCTCCGCCTCCAGGGTTCAAGTGATTCTCCTGCCTCAGCCTCCTGAGTAGCTGGGACTATAGGCGCTTGCCACCACACCTGGCTAATTTTTTGTATTTTTAGTAGAGATAAGGTTTCACTGTGTTAGCCAGGATGGTCTGAATCTCCTGAACTCGTAATCCACCTGCCTCGGCCTCCCAAAGTGCTAGGATTACAGGCGGAGCCACCTGGCCCAGACTAATTAGCTTGCTTTTCTATAGAGCCTTCTGCTCTGGAGACATGTAACCAGAGGTCACAAGACTTGTAACTTCGCCAACTACTCCTACAGATAACATTACTATTGTGAAACCTAATTAACTGGTCTTTGAGATATTTTTCAAATTTAGCATTTTGACAGACCAACAGACACAACCTGGACCTGTGAACCCCACTCGTCAGAAATGACTCAGCTTCAGGAAGATAGTTCTGACACCCCTGTGATTCATCCTTGACCCAATCAATTAGCATTTCCCATTTCCTAGCCTCCTGCCCACCAACCCATCCTTTAAAAATCTAGCCTCTACATTCTTGGAGGTGGATTTGAGAAATATCTCCCATCCTCCTCGCTCGGCTGGCCCTGTGATTATTCATCTTTCCCTGCTGCAACATTTGTAGTTCTCAGTGCACTGGTTTTTTGGAAGGCAGCAGGTAAGAACACAGTTGGGCAATTACAGCATGAGGGGGAAACTTTTATAAGGGGTTGGTGGAAGCAAGACTAAGAAAATATACTTACTTGATTGGTTAAAGTGGAAAGTCCATAGTTAGAGGTTTGTCTGTTTCTGTTAGGTAAGCGTAAGTTTCGTTTTACTGTTTACATTGAGTTGGGCTCCAGAGCTGGAGCTATCTCAACCTAATGGCCTCCAAATTAACATTTTTTAAACGAGGCAAATTCTTCATGTGTGAAATGTGAATAATAATACTATCTACCTTGTAGGGTTATTGTGAGAACTAAATGAGACTGTGAAAATTGGTAAACTGAATACTATACAAAGTTGGAAAACATTTCCTGTTATATAGGAGGCAGTAAACTAGATGGTTAAGATTCATGTAAAATAAAAAGTCTTGATAATAATAAAATGTAGTCCGGTAGAAAAGACAGACATAAAAGAATATATTAGAATGCAGTAAATACTATATTGACAACAAATAAAACTGCATTGGTTCCCCAGAGGAACTAGAAGAAACCAGAAGATAAACTGGTGTTGAACTATGACAGATGGAGAAAGTGGAATTCTAAGTTAAAAAAAAAAATGCATGTACAAAAGGCATAGAGACATGGACAGCATACAGTATAATATGTTCAGGGAATGGTGACAAATTCGAAATGGCTAGAATAAGAGAGATAACACAGGGAGATGAATCTAGTAAAACAGATTAGCGAGATTGTGTGAAAGGCCCTATGTCATGCTGTACTGTAAGAATGGAAAGCCAGCCGGGCGTGGTGGTTCACGCCTATAATCCAGTACTTTGGGAGGCAGAGGCCGACAGATTACGAGGTCAAGAGATTGAGACTAGCCTGGCCAACGTGGTGAAACTTCGTTTCTACTAAAAATACAAAATTTAGCTGGGCGTGGTGGTGTGCTCCTGTAGTCCCAGCTACTCGGGAGGCTGAGGCAGGAGAATCGCTTGAACTCGGGAGGCGGAGGTTGCAGTGAGCCCAGATCGCGCCACTGCACTCAGCCTGGCAACAGAACAACACTCCGTCTCAAAAAAAGAAAGAAACAAACAAACAACAACAAAATGGAAAGCCATCAGAGGTCGTCAAGCAGATAAAAAACAATAAAGCGTGTATTTCAAAATATATTTTAATGTGTAGGATTGGCTGGAGAGAAGGGGTAGAAAGGCTAGAGAAAAGCTGAAATAATTTAAGTAAGACTAATTGGTAGAGATTTCTAACAGATAGCTAGAAATACAGATCTAGAGTTTGCAAAAGACAATATACAGCTTTAGAAATAAGCAAAGTAGTAAATAATCCACCCAAGGAGGGGATATGGTAGCAAAGAAGTATCAAAAGGCAACATGTCAAGAATGATCTCTTAAACCAGGAGAAAAGTGATTCCAAACCTAGAGTGGGAGTTTTAGGAGGGGAGAAGTCAGAAAAGTGTGAATTGGGCTTAGCAATTTAGAAAGGTTTGTAGAAAAGTGTAGTTGGATGCGACAGAATAGCGGATGGGAGGGAAACAAAGTAAAGAGACAGGTCATGTTGACCCTGGTACTCAATAAGATCTGATAATGACCAGCAAGTAGCACCACGGGTGGGTGGGCGGGGGGCTTGTTAACAATACGTATCTCGGCTCTAACCCAGATCTACTGAATCAGAATCTACATTTTAACAAGTCGCCAGAAAAAAGTAGTTATACCTTTAAAAAATTGACTTGGACCACTGTATTTGTTTGTAAATTTGACAATAGAGCGTAGGAGATTCGGATAACTTGAAACGGAGGAATAGTTCTGTGATTAATAGTTCCCAATTTGGCCTCAAGCTTTCTCGTTTTAATTGAAAAACAAAGTTAACTTGCAAAAACCTCGAGATTATCAGGAAAAAGAGGTGAGGATGACCTAACAGTAGACACCAAACAACCTCACTCAGCCATTCCGCCATGCCCAGCGCGAAGAACTCAGGTTTAAAATATCCGGATTCGGCGCGCCGGATGTTCACGCCAACTGGCGCGGCATTATGGGAGTTGTAGTCCCGGCCCGCGTCCCGAATTACGACAAACGGTTGGTCCTGGAGTCGGAAGAGATCCGGGTTTGGGAAGGATCCCCGGGTCGGGCGTCCTGGTGGAAGGGCGGGGCTCTTTCTCTCTTCCCCGGCGGGGAGTCCCGAGCCCAGGAGTAAAGCGAGCTCAGCTCCACATCGGCGTCAGCTGTCGGGACGCACACACTCTGCGTCATGGAGGGCTGAGGCCGATGATGAATTCCGGTGTGCCTGTCAGGGTTGCTGTGTCACTCGGCCCGCTCGGCGCGCCCCTTCCCAGCCGCCCTTCCGTACCGGCTCTCGGGCTCTTCCGGTCTCCGGCCGCCACTTACCTACAGGCCCTTCTCCGGCCGCGGCCCGGCGCTCTCCGAGTCGCCCTTACGGACTGGACTTGCGCAGTGCCCGGGCACCGGGCGCCCGACAGACACTGGCCATGACGAGCGGCGCCACCAGGTACCGGCTGAGCTGCTCGCTCCGGGCCCACGAGCTGGACGTACGGGGCCTGGTGTGCTGCCCCTTTCCGCCTGGGGCCTTTGTGTCCGTGTCCCGAGACCGCACTACCCGCCTCTGGGCCCCAGACAGGTGAGTCCTGGGAGTTGCCCCCAGGTTGCCCCCGGCTGTGTTGCACTCTTCCCGGAGAGTGGAAAGTGAGTGACCCTTCCCTGTCAATCCTGCCGTCTCTCTCTCCCCCCAGTCTTCCCTCTGCTCTCCGCTGCCTTCCAATTCTCAGACTACTGGAAGTCTGTGTAAGATCGAGATTTAAGTGGAAAGAGCACCGGTTTGGGGGACCAGAGACCAGCTTTCTTGTGCTAACTTGACCGCAACCAGTCTCCTACCTTTTGGGCCTTCAGTTTTTGGACGATGATCTCCCAAGTTTGTTTTAGACTTGAAAATTTACTGATTCCAATTGCACCCTCCGAAGTTAGGTAGTTTGAAGACATCTGACATGTCCCTTTTTTATTTTCGAAAAAGATGCTCTGTAGTCTTCTCTAAAATTTAATTTTTGAAGACTTTAGTTCTCAAAAATTGTATTGCTGAATCCTCTTCTCGTCCAGGTTAGAATTTGAGTCTGTGGTCTGTGCTGATCTTGAGGGAGTGAAACGTCTTGGATGTTTTGTTTCTGTGCATGTGCTGTTTCTTGAGGAGAAGGAGCATTCATTACCTTCAAAGGATTTATCAGAAGGGTTCACGAACCAAAAAAAAAGGTTAGGAGTCAGTCCTGATCGAGTTCACGGGCTTAGCCCTGATTTGGCTGGTTGTAGCAGGATATTTAAGAACTAGAAGACAGATTTCAGTTCAGAAAAAGAAGAATTGAGGTTATTTTGTTATTTAGTAGCTCTCCCACTGTTATGAATTTCAGAATTTGAGTCACCATCCATAAATTCAGTTGATAACTATTGAGTGTCTCCTATTTGTTTGGGATACTGAAGAGGAATAAAGGCAGACAAGTTGCAAGTTTTTCTGGAGCTTTCTTACAGTCTGATGGGGAAGATAGATTAAAAAACAAGCCAATAAAAAATTAAAAACTGGCATATGAAGAAAACATACAGTTAATAATTAGGTGGAGAGATATTAAAGGAAGCCTCTCTGAGGAGTTGTTTGTTTAAAGCTGACATTTGAAGCATGAGATGGATGGAGCTGGTCGTGGAAGAGCAAATGGGGAGGGTTGAATTGGAAGAGCATTCCAGACAGCCGGAGGAACAAACAGGAGGAATTTAGCTGTGAGCTGAGGACAGGTCTTTGAGGCTGGCAAGAGCCAGGTTATGGAGTTTGCAAATGGAAGCCTTCAAATAGTTTCAAGCAGGAAGCAACATCATCTGATTTCCGTGTTGAGAAGTTTCTGCTAGCTGATGATAGAGAATAGATTGGGAAGGGATAAGTGTAGAAGTAGGTTTGTTTGGAGGCTTTTGAAGTAGTATAATCAACACAAGATGGTCCACTAGACTAGATATAGTATAGAACAAATTCCTGTATTGAATTGAATGAGATGATCTCTAAAGATCTCTTCGAACTCTAAAATTCTATAATATCCAAAACTACTTAGTAACACTAATATTTAACTTTTTGTTTGAGTACAGTTATTAAATTTTTACCTTTAAAATGGAATCCAGTAGAAGCATAAGCCCAGTAGAACATAACCATTGCAGTAAGGAGTATAGTCAAGGATGCCTGTTTTAATAGTGGAATCCTGTCATTAAGCTTTTGGGACTGTACTAATTTGACAAGAATTTAATCACTGGAGTGGTTGTACTTACCAGGAACTTGAAGAACTTTGGGCTGAACTGATTCTCTATTTGAAAAGTGATTTTGTTTTTCATTGAACTACTGATTTCTTTTTTTTTTTTTTTTTTTTTTGAGGCAGAGTTTCGCTCTTGTTGCCCAGGCTGGAGTGCAATGGCAGGATCTTGGCTCACTGCAACCTCTGCCTCCGGGGTTCAAGCGATTCTCCTGCCTCAGCCTCCCAAGTAGCTGGGATTACAGGCATGTGCCACCACGCCCAGCTGATTTTGTATTTTTAGTAGAGCTGGGATTTCTCCATGTTGGTCAGGCTGGTCTTGAACTCCCGACCTCAGGTGATGTGCCCACCTTGGCCTCCCAGTGTTGGGATTACAGGTGTGACCCATCATGCCTGGCTGAACTCATGATTTTTTTGTTTTGTTTTTCAAAATTCATTCCTGTATGTATTTATCTAACACTGATGAAGAACTTGCATTTTGCTAGTTACAGTGTTAGTGCATGGCGAGGTAAGATTATCTAGTCTCTCATATCCAGCTGGTTAGGTTAGCAAGCTTGTCCATCCTGTGGCCCACGGGTGACTTTTGAGAGTGACCCAACACAAATTCATAAACTTTCCTAGAACATTATGAGGCTTTTTTTGTGATGTTTTAAAATGCTCATCAGCTATTGTAATTATTAGTGTATTTTATGCATGGCCAAAGACAATTTTTCTTGCAACGTGGCCCAGGAAAGTCAAAAGATTGGATACCCCAGGGTTAGAGTGTTTCATAGTCATTAGGTGATGAAGTTCTTATTGATGCCAACTAAAGTGTCTCAACCATACCTTTAGTGTTGTAGAAGTGTCCTCAAGTCTGACATATTGACAATTTTTATTTCATGATACATGTCTTCTCTTTTGTGTTGCTGTAGCAGAGTACCACAGACTGGGTAAGTTATAAAGAAAAGAAATTTGTTTTTCATAGTTCTGGATGCTGGGAAGTCCAGTATCAAGGTATCGGCATCTTGAGAGGTCCTCTTTGCTGCTGCATCATCCCATGGTGGAAGGGCAAGAGAGCACACAGCAAGAGGCATGGGGGGGCAAACTTGCTTTTATAACAAAGCCACTCTCTAAGCAATAATGACATTAATCCATTCATGGGGGCAGAACCCTCCTGATCTAATCACCTCTTAAAGGTCCTACTTCTCAACATGGTTGCATTAAAGATTAAGTTTCCAGCACATGAACTTCGGGGGACACATTCAGGCCATAATAGAATATGTGTGTCATTTTGTTTTTTTTTTGAGACAGGGTCTCGCTTTGTTGTGCAGGGTGGAGTGCAATGGCATGATCACTGCTCACTGCAGCCTCGATCTTCTGGACTCAAACAATCCTCCCACCACTTCAGCCTCTTAAGTAACTGGGACTATAGGCGAGAACCACCATGCCTGACTAACTTTCATTTATTTTTGTAGAGATGGGGGTCTTACTAGATTGCCAAGGATGGTCTCAAACTCCTGGCTTAAGCAATCCTCCTGCCTCAGCCTCCCAAAGTGTTGGGATTAAAGGTGTGAGCCACCACTCCCAGCTTATAACAGCATATTAATAAAGTTAATGAAATCCTATAAATGTTTGGAGCCAAGTAGTAAATGAAATTTGCTTTCCTGTGTAGCCAAGTGGTAAACGAAATTTACGACTGTAAATTTGAATCAGTACCACTGATTCAACTTCAGATTCTTTGTTCGTTACTGAATTGCCTCTTACCGAATCTGACCTGGTCTGTCTACCTCTAATGCAAATGAAATTTACCACTGCTTTCCATATATGTTGTTGCTAAGGTTCATGTAGGTATGGACTGGGAATAATGGGGGAAGTTGTTCTAGGGAGGTAGAAATAGTTCTGTTTTAGAGTAGACTGAACCAGGTACCTAGTCTTTCACAAAAGCCCTTTGAAAACCCAGAAAGTCTCTGGACCTTCTGAACACCTTTCAGAATGGAGACATATCTGTTAGTTGGGCATTGAACTAAGCCGGCAACATGCCATTGTTTCAGACTACTTCAGACCTCTGTAAGCTAGCTTCAAGCTAAACTACATTTCCCAAGTCTGTCTGTCATTGACTTCTGGGTGGGGAGAGATGAGTGAGATAAGACTTCAGCAACTTTGCCTTTATATTGCCTTGCCTTTTGAAAAACGACCCGTATTTGAAGACACATCTTCAGATATAGGATCTGATTATATTAATCTATATTAATAGATTTTTTTAGGTGTGCTCTATTCGTTCGTACTGTAGAATATGAGAATTTAGCTCTCTTTCTGCCTTCCACTCACCCCATCACATATCCATCTTTTCTGTGCTCTGACTCTTACCATTTAAGCTGTGGAATAATCTATAACTCTTCCTCAACAATTTTATGATCTCCATGTAGCTAATAATTATTTTATTTTGGTTTTCATTTGCTTAGCTTTCTATGTATTTATCACTGATTCAACTTCAAATTCTTTGTTAGTTACCAAATCACCTCTTAAGGCATGTAGATACATTGGATATTTTACAATTTCCTCTTCCTGACAATGCAAACTTTCTGAGCTGCTCTGTCTACCTCTGATGCACAACTAATCCTGGGGTTTCCCTTCATTGTTGTTTCCAAAATAACTTTTTTGAACCTCATGTGTTGGATTTTTTACTGTCAGTGTCCTTTAGCTTTCTCTTTGTTGGTTTCTTCCTTGTTGGCTTATTGGAACATAACCTCTAGGAGCTTCCTGAAACATAGTGCATCAGTAATAAATGTTTTAAGACCTTGCAAGTCCGAAAGTGGTTTTATTTTGCCTTGCTACTGGAATGATAATTTGAATGGTTGTAACATTCTAATTTTAAAATAATTTTCTTTCAGAATTGTGATGGAATCCATTTTATTTCATCTTTTAGTGTTACTGTTGAGAAGTCTGAAACCATTCTGATTTTTGACCTATTTTTTTTCTTTCTGGAAGGCAATCTACTTCAATCCATTGTTCCAGGCCATTGGCGGGCCCTTTTACTATGAAAACTCATGTCCATAAAGTCTGGGAAATGTTCTTCAATTACTTCCAATTAATTCTTTGGCTGCTTTCTCTTTATTTTTTCTGTCTTCTTTTTTCTGGAACTGTTTTTATTCAGATATTGAACTTTCTTTCTAAATTTCTCTTTTTTTTTTTTTTCTTGTCTATAATCTCTAGCAGGTTGCCTTGACTTTCTGTGAAATTATGTCCTTGTTTCATGGTTGCAATATCTTATACCTCTAAGGATGATAATGACAATTTTAAAAAATGTTTTAAGTTTTCTCCTTAATGGTCTGTTTTCCTCCAGATTGGTTTTTTTCTCGTCTCTGTTTGTTTTGATCACTATATTTTATGCTGGAGGCTTTCCCCAGATGTCTGGTAATCTTTATTGTGTGCTCAGCATTATGGGTAGAGAATTAAGAAGCTCCTGGGAGATCTCTGCTCCTGAATGAGGCTTGTTGGTTGTGAGTTTTACTGTTGAGTTATCTGGTAGGGCCATTATATCGGGCTGATCTGCTGCCTGGAGGATGAGGGTGTGGTTTCCAGGGTTTTGTTTTGGTGGTCTTGGGCTCCAGTTCTTCACACTCCAAGACCCAACTATCCTTATGTCCCCCCTTCAAAGATTTTCACCTTTTTAAAGAAAAAGCTTCAGACTTTCGCTGAGTGCTAGCAGGACAGTTGTCTGGCTGAGTTGTCTAGCTGCCCGCCCACCCCTCCACCCTCTTTTTTTTGGCTTAATACCTAAAGTATTTTTTAAAATCAATTTAAGAAGTACTTAATGCTAACCATGTAAAACATTGTGCTAGGGACTTGGGAAGACACAAATAACCTAATCTGGATTCTGCCATTAAGGACTTCACAGACCACTATGGAAGATGCACACAAACATCTATGCTTTGAAGTGCTAAGGGATACACATAGTAGGTAGATTTAGTGGTTTACATAATACAGGTTTTAAAACATGTTCTTTTGACTTCCTCTGGACTTATTGATAAAATGGTTTCAAAAGCATATTAAAAAACAAAAACAACACTCACTAAAATGAAGTGAACAAGTTGAAATTTATTACTACCAGATACCTTTCTTTGAAGACTTTTTCATGACGCTTCAGATTCTGAAGACTTTCGATTAGTCTTTCTTATCTTAGTTCCTGCCTCTTTGTCCTCATTTCTAGAGGTATATAGTGCTGTTAATTCTTTTCCTCCATTTTTTTATTGTGAGAAAATACACATAACATAAAATTTACTATCTTAACCATTTTAAAGTGTGCAGTTCAATAGTATTAAGTATATTCATAATGTGTAACCATCACCACCATCCATCTTTTAACTCTTTTTTTCTCTTTATACTGAAACTGTGTACCTGTTTAAGCAATAACTCCTCATTCTCTCTCCACCCCCAGACCCTGGCAACCACCATTCTACTTTATGTCTCTGTGATTTTGACAGCTCTAAGTTCCACATATAAGTGGGATCATACAGTATTTGTCTTTTTATAACTGGCTTATTTCATTTAGCATAATGTCCTCAAGGTTCTTCCATGTTGTAGCATATGTCAGAATTTCCCTCCTTTTTAAGGCTGAATAAAATTTCATGTTTATACCTCATTTTGTTTATTTATTCATCCATTGATGGACACTTAGGTTGATGTCACATTTTAGCTATTGTGAATAATGCTACTTTGAATATGGCTATACACATATCTCTTTAAGATCCTGCTTTCATTTCCATTGGGAACATACCCAGAAATGGAATTGCTGGATCATATGGTAATTTTATTTTTAATTTTTCTAGGAATTGCCGTATTTTTTCTGTAGCAGGTGTCTTTGTTTTCACATAGCATATTCTGTATGTCTGTTAGTTCTAGTTGATTTATTTTGTTAAGTCCTCTTTTTCCTTACATGTTTTCTGTCTGATTATTCTATCCATTATTGAGATTGGGATATTGAAGTCTTCAACTATTATTGTAGAACTGTATATCACTCAATTATGTCAGTTTTTGTTTTCTATATTATGTGCATAAATGTTTATAATTGTTATATCTTTTTGCTGCACTGAACTTTTTATTAATATATAATATCCTTCTTTGTCTCTTATTTTCTGTTTTTGATTTAAGTTCAACTTTCTCTGATATTAATATAGCTACTCCTGCTTTCTTTTGTTTGCTATTTTCCTGGAATATCCTGTTTCATCCTATCACTTTCAGTATATTTGTGTCTTTGGATCTAAAGTGAGTTTCTTACAAAGAGCCCCAAGTTGGATTATGTTTTTTAAAATGGTTTCTGCCAATCTCTGTCTTTTGACTGTAGAGTTTAATTCATTTACATTGAAAGTAATCACTGATACCATTTTGCTGTCTGTTTTCTATATGCCTTAAAGTTTTTTTTTGTCCTTCATCTCCTGCATTACTGTCTTCTTTTGTGTTTAGTTGATTTATTTATTTATTTTATTTTATTTCATTTTTGAGACGGAGTCTCGCTCTGCGGCCCAGGCTGGAGTGCAATGGCACAATCTTGGCTCATTGCAAGCTCCACCTCCCAGGTTCACGCCACTCTGCTGCATCAGCCTCCCGAGTAGCTGGTACTACAGGCCCCTGCCACCATGCCCGGCTGATTTTTTGTATTTTTAGTAGAGACGGGGTTTCACCATGTTAGCCAGGATGGTCTCAATCTCCTGACTTGGTGATCTGCCCACCTCAGCCTCCCAAAGTGCTGGTATTACAGGTGTGAGCCACTGTGCCTCGCCAGGCATCAGCCTTTTAAATCCCCTTGGAAATCACTGCAGCTCAAGAAGTAGAGGCTTGTATCAGTGGGGGGAGGTGCAACAACAATGGCTGCCTGCCTCTTTGTTGTTATTCTATGATCAAAGCAGGCAATCAGTGATCAGAGAACAGATCTCTGATATTTGGAGGACAGGGTCCTTTTTGCCAACCCTATTTCCTACAACTGTGAGCAAGGTTCTCCGGGAACAGATGCATGGCTGCCTGCCATGGAGGCAGAATGGTGAGGTGTGGGTAACTGCTACTGTGCCAAGAGCAGGCATTGGTCAAAATTAACCTCAATTTACAATCCAAGCCTTCCCCTGGAAGTTACAAGCTTTCAATTGACTGCAGAGTTTCATAATAGTTACATCAGACAGATTCTGCCATTGCCGTTGTTGTCTAGGTGGGAAGACACACCTGGTGCTTCGCACTCTGCCGACCTCTCAGAATATTCTCTAGTTCTTAAGCCCTTTGTTGGTAAATTGGTTCTTCGGTTGTCCTGCTGTCTGCTAGGACTCAGGTCTCCTTTGGCCCTTATTACTTTTCTGTAGGCTTTAAATATTCAAATTGTGTTCATGTCTTTTTTTTTTTTTTTTTTTTCATTCTCCTTGGCCTTGTGGGTTTAATTAAGCTTTATTTAAAAAGTAACTATTTATTGTTTTTAGTGGGATTTGGGAAGGAAGTGAAAATAGATGAGTTTGTTTAGTCTTTATCTAGAAGTCTTGTCTCTTTTTTTGTTTGTTTTGAGATGGAGTCTTGCTCTGTCGCCCAGGCTGGAGTGCATTGGCATGATCTTGGCTCACTGCAAGCTCCACCTCCCAGGTTCACGCAATTCTCCTGCCTCAGCTTCCTGAGTAGCTGGGACTACAGGCACCCACCACCGCGCCTGGCTAATTTTTTTTTGTTTTTTTAATAGAGACGGGGTTTCACCGTGGTGTCAATCTCCTGACCTCGTAATCCGCCCACCTCGGCCTCCTAAAGTGCTGAGATTACAGGCGTGAGCACCACGCCTGGCCTATCTGGGAGGCTTGTCTCTTTATGTGCACTTGTCTTATCTTCTTCAACTAGACTGCAAACTCTTTGATTTAGCTGAGTTAGGGATATAATTCTTTTTATCCCTCTCAGCAGCTAATATATTGCTTTCCACACAGAAATCATAATCTGCTGGTTGAACTTGTTAAGTAAGGCAGTGATGCTAAGTGATTGATACAGATAACAAATTGGTAATCATTTTAATCCCAGGGCAATTATTAATGTACTATGTTCATTGATACACATAATTACATATAACATTATATATTATATAATATACTGTAGCCATTTACATGTTTCTGTATTAGGTGGGTTTTTTTTTTATTGTTTTAGCTTATCAGCTGTTATTAGTGTTAGTATTTTTTATGCGTGGCTTAAGACAATTCTTCTTCAGTGTGGCCCAGAGAAGCCAAAAGGTTTGACACCCACCCCTGTTCTAGCTATGTAGAAACACATACTGTACCATACTACTGGGCACTAAGTCAGTGCTTCGTAATGTGAAAAAGTCGTCACTATATTTAGGTCTTCTTAATAATACATTTCATTATCTTAATTGCACATATGTTTCATTTAGCCAGGGATTTCTTAGGGTAACAGTCACTAATGTGTAGAAATGAAGCTGGAGATTGAGAAAAAACTCAGTTATGATTATTTGTTGCCCTTTCTTTTTCCCTGGTTCTCTATTTTAATGTATTCTTATCAATGAAACACTAAACAAAGTTCTCTTAATCTAATGTAATTCTCTATAGTAGTTCATAGGAATTATGTAAGGTTCAATTTAAAACAATGGATTCTTAAGATAGTATGTACTCTAAAGTTTGGTCTAGACACTAAATGAAAGTGAGTGCTTTGGCAGTTTTTGTCCTAGGCTCAGTCAGGGTACAGATATGTATCTATTAATTATCTTGTCTTTGCAGTCCAAACAGGGGCTTTACAGAAATGCACTGTATGAGTGGCCATTCCAATTTTGTATCTTGTGTATGCATCATACCCTCAAGTGACATCTACCCTCATGGCCTAATTGCCACTGGTGGAAATGACCACAATATATGCATTTTCTCACTGGACAGTCCAATGCCACTTTATATTCTAAAAGGCCACAAAAATACTGGTGAGTATAATAATACTTCGATATTTTTCTATTTGAAGAAGTTTTATCCCTTTGAAAGTTAAATTTACATATCCATTTTCTCAAGTTTTTATTATATTTTGTTTTACCTATAGGTGTGGCTTGGTAATGGAAACCCTTTGGGGCTATCTTAATTTTGTAAATTCTGTTAAAAATTTGTTGTGATCAGTAAAGGTTGATACGCTTATATATGTAAAAAGTAATCTGTTCAGTTATTGGCTGGGGACGGTGGCTCACACCTGTAATCCCAACACTTTGAGAGAGTGAGATAGATTACATGAGGCCAGGAGTTCGAGACCAGCCTGGAAAACATGGCAAAACCCCATCTCTAATAAAAATACAAAAATTATCCAGGCGTGGTGGTGCACACCAGTAATCTTAGCTGCTCAGGAGGCTGAAGCATGAGAATGGCTAGAACGCAGCAGGTAGAGGTTACAATGAGCCAAGATCCTGCCACTGCACTCCAGCCTGGGTGACAGAGTGGAGGCTGTCTCAAAAAAAAAAGTGTTCAGTAATAAAAGAGGCTATATAATTTGAATATACTTCATGACTTTCGTTTTTAACTATTTTATGCAATGAATGCTTTTATTCAGGAAAACCAAAAGTATTTAATAAAAGACCCAGAAGCAGTGTGTTTAGGGCTGTGGTATTATTGAAGAGTATTTAATACATTTGAATATTATTTTCTGTGATTTGTATATATTTCTGATTCTGTGATAATTCTGGATTTCTGTGTGACTTAACAGTTCTTTATTGTAGAATGACATGCTTGATCGGTGCACTAAGTATACTTTTTTTTAATATAAATGAAATAGTTTGGAACATTTTTCATAAACACTTTAAACTTAATTCCTTTAAAGAATTTGTATAATGTGCCAGGCACCATGGCTCATACATGTAATCCCAACACTTAGGGAGACTAAGACAGGAGGATTGCTAGAGGCAGTTTGAGACCAGCCTGAGCAACACAGGAAGACTCTATCCCTACAAAAAGTTAAAAAATTAGCTGGACATGGTGGTGAATGCTTGTAGTCCCAGCTACTCAGGAAGTTGAGGTGAGAAAATCACTTTAGCCCAGGAGTTGGAGGCTGCAGTGAGTTGTGATCACACCACCGCACTCCAGCCTGGGTGATAGAGTGAGACCCTGTCTCTAAAAACAAAATTTTTTTTTTTTTTTTTTTTTTGTTTGAGACAGAGCCTTGCTCTGTCGGCCAGGCTGGAGTGCAGTGGCGTGATCTCGGCTCACTGCAAGCCCTGCCTCCCGGGTTCATGCCATTCTCCTTCCTCAGCCTCCCAAGTAGCTGGGACTACAGGTGCCTGCCACCATGCGCGGCTAATTTTTTTGTATTTTTAGTAGAGACGGGGTTTCACCATGTTAGCCAGGATGATCTCGATCTCCTGACCTCGTGATCCGCCCACCTTGGCCTCCCAAAGTGCTGGAATTGCAGGCATGAGCCACCGCGCCCAGCCAACAAAAATAATTTTTTATTTTTAATAATTTTTAATTTTAATTTTAATTTATTTTGAGAAAGTCTCCATCTGTCACCAGGCTGGAGTGCAGTAGTGTGATCTTGGGTCACTACAGCCTCTGCCTCCTGGGTTGAAGCGATTCTCCTGCCTCAGCCTCCAGAGTAGCTGGGATTACAAGCACCCACCACCACGCCCAGCTCAGCTCATTTTTGTGTTTTATTGTTTTGTTTTGTTTTGTTTTTTAGACAGTCTCGTGTGGTCACCAGACTGGAGTGCCGTGGCGTGATCTCGGCTCACTGCAACCTCTTCCTCCTGGGTTCAGGCAATTCTGCCTCAGCCTCCCGAGTAGCTGGGACTACAGGCACCCACCACCACACCCAGCTAATTTTTGTATTTTTAGTAAAGACAGGGTTTTACCATGTTGGCCAGGATGGTGTCGATCTCTTGACTTTGTGATCTGCCCACCTTGACCTCCCAAAGTGCTGGGATTACAGGCGTGAGCCATCAAGCCCAGCCCATTTTTGTGTTTTTAGTAGGGATGGGATTTCACCATGTTGGCCAGGCTGGTCTCGAACTCCTGACCTCAGGTGATCTACCCGCCTCAGTCTCCCAAAGTACTGGGATTACAGGCGTAAGCCACTGTGCCCAACCAAAACAGAAAGAATTTTTAAATGTTTGTGTGCATGTATGTGTGTTTGTGTGAGAAATCTTCAATACAGAGTGATACAGATTTTTAAAATTCTATCATGGAAATCGATTGTACACAAAAGTAGAGGTATCTTATTTTTATTTCATCTTCCCCTCCTTCTGCTACATCATTTAAAAATTTCTGATATTCTATTATTTCGTTTATAAATACATCCTTCATTATGTGGCTCTAAAGTAGGGGGTGGCAGACTTTTTCTGTAAAGGATCAGATAGTAAATACATTTTAGGCTTTTCAGGCCATATGGTTGCTATCATAACTGCTCAGCTCTGCAGTTGCAATGCACAGCAGCTATAGACAGTAAATAAACAAATGAGCATATCTGTGTTTCAATAACTTCATTTGTGAACACTGAAATTTGAATTTCATAGAATTTTCACATATTAGAAGATTGCCTTTGATTCTTTTTCTCTCAATTACTTAAATATGTAAAAACCATTCTTAGGTTGTTAGGTGTACAAATACAGGTGGCTCACTGGCATTAGTTTGCTGACCCTTCTAAAAGATAAAGACACTCTTGTCCTCTAAAAGGAAAGAATAACCACAATATTATTATCACACCTAAAACGAAACAAAAACTAAGTTATTGTCAACTATCAAAATGAATGTTCAGTTTACCCAGTTGTGTCATAAATGTTTTTTACAGTTTATTTGAATTCTGACCCAAATAAGGTCCACGTCTTCTTTTTTTTTTGGCAGGGGAGATGGAGTCTCGCTCTTTTGTCCAGGCTGGAGTGCAGTGGCATAATCTCGGCTCACTGCAACCTCCGCCTCCCGAGTTCAAGTGATTCTCCTGTCTCAGCCTCCCAATTAGCTGGGATTACAGGTGCCCACCACCACGCCTGGCTAAGTTTTTTATAGTTTTAGTAGAGACGGGTTTTGCCATGTTGTCCAGGCTGGTCTCAGACTCCTGACCTCTGGTGATCTGCCTGCCTCAGCCTCCCGAAGTGCTGGGATTACATGCATAAGCCACCGTGCCCAGCCCTACATCTTTCAATCGTCAGTTTCTTTCTTTTTTCCTTGTTGTTTGAAACCGGATTATTTTAGCTGTAGAATTTCCCACAGTCTCAATTTTACTCGTTAAAGCCTTGTTGTTCCCTTTAATGTGTTCTTCAGTCACCTATATTTCTTGTAAGCTGTTAGATCTAGTAGCTTTATCAGGTTCAGAGTCAAGTTTCTGGCAACAGTATATGTGGTATTCTGTATTTTCTGTTGTATCACATCAGGAAGCACACAATATTAAGATTGATCAGTGGAGCCGGGCGCGGTGGCTCGTGCCTGTAATCCCAGCACTTTGGGAGGCCGAGGCGGGTGGATCACAGGGTCAGGAGATCGAGGCCATCCTGGCTAACACAGTGAAACCCCGTCAATACTAACAATGCAAAAAATTAGCCGGGCGTGGTGGTGGGTGCCTGTAGTCCCAACTACTTTAGAGGCTGAGGCAGGAGAATGGCGTGAACCTGGGAGGCGGTACTTGCATTGAGACGAGATTGTGCCACTGCACTCCAACCTGGGCGACAGAGTGAGACTCCGTCTCAAAATATAAATAAATAAATAAATAAATAAAGATTGATCAGTGGGTTCAAGTATTGTATCATTCATTCATTATAAAGTTCCCATCAGCCTTTCACATAATGGTAATTTTTAGCAGCTACTGATAATCATTGCCTAGATTCGATATTTTATTAAGATTAACAGAATGTACTGTAATTCTAATATTATTTCTGCATTTGATCACCAACACTTTTCTGTATAGATCTTTCCACATCAACTCTGGTTACCGTGTGGAACTTTTATACAGAAAAGACAGAATAAATGCTTGTCTTGACCCTTCTCCTAACTTATTTACTGGTTTTCAGAAGGAGATGTTTACTGAATATCTTTTTTTTTTTTCTTTTCATTTCTCAAATTGTTTCATATCTGGCCACTGGCCACTGGAAACCTCTTTAAATTGGCTCCTATGACTTTTTTTTTTTTTTTTTTTTTTTTTTAGACGGAGTCTCGCTCTGTCGCCCAGGCTGGAGTGCGGTGGCCGGATCTCGGCTCACTACAAGCTCCGCCTCCCGGGTTTACGCCATTTTCCTGCCTCAGCCTCCTGAGTGGCTGGGACTACAGGCGCCGACCACCTCGCCCGGCTAGTTTTTTGTATTTTTTTAGTGGAGACGGGGTTTCACCGTGTTACCCAGGATGGTCTCGATCTCCTGACCTCGTGATCCACCCGCCTCGGCCTCCCAAAGTGCTGGGATTACAGGCTTGAGCCACCGCGCCCGGCTCCTATGACCTTTTAATAAGACCTTCAGTAGTCTTTCTTGCTTTCTCATATTACAGAATGTTCTAGGTTCAACTTGCACATTTCTTGCTCTAGACCTCAAACCAGCACTTTTGCCAGGAAGTCCTGTTTGTTTGTTTTTTTTTTCTTTTAGTGGGAAATGGTATTTTATTCAATTATTTTATACTGATTTGTGGAAGAATGTAAAGAGCACCCAAGTTACAACTATTAAGATCTCAGGCTGGGCACGGTGGTGCACACGTGTAATCCCAGCACTTTGGGAGGCCAAGGCAGGTGGATCACCTGAGGTCAGGAGTTCACGACCAGCCTGACTAACATGGTGAACTCCGTCTCTATTAAATACAAAAAAAAAATTTAGCTGGGCATGGTGACGCATGCTTGTAATCCTAGCTACTTGGGAGATTGAGACAGGAGAATCACTTGTGCCTGCGAGGCGAAGGTTGCAGTGAGCCAAGATTGTGCCATTGCACTCCAGCCTGGGCAGCAAGAGTGAAACTCCATTTCAAAAAAAAAAAAGATCTCAGTGACGTAACATATGAGTATTTCTCATTAACTCTGCATGTTCATCATGGATTAATAAAGGGACTCTGTTCATCAGATTTTCTCAAGGACTCAGACTGATGGGGCTTTCTCTCCACACGTGCTTCAGTAGTTGTTGCAGCAGTCAAAGGGCAACATGGTTAATAAGGCACTGGCTGTCCGGGCACGGTGGCTCACGCCTGTAATCCCAGCACTTTGGGAGGCCGAGGCGGGTGGAACACAAGGTCACAAGATCGGGACCAGGCTGTTCCACCATGGTGAAACCCCGCCTCTACTAAAAACACAAAAATTAGCCGGGTGTGATGGCGGGCACCTGTAATCCCAGCTACTTGGGAGGCTGAGGCAGGAGAATTGCTTGAACCCAGGAAGTGGAGGTTGCAGTGAGCCGAGATCACGCCACAGTACTCTAGCCTGGTGACGGAGCGAGACTCCACCTCAAAAAAAAAAAAAAGAAAAAAAGGCACCGGCTTTTAAAAGCATGTGCCTTCTTTGAATGTCACAGTAGTGGATAATTTTTAAAAATCAGTTTTAAAAAACCCCAAAAACGTGTCTGACTAAAAGTGTCAGCTACCATTTTGTGTGTTGACTAATGCAAGTATCATGACTGTGCCTTAACTTCAAATGGAGGAGGAAAGTACCATCCTCCCATGCGTCCAAAAAGGGAGAGTTACCACAGCATGCTTTCTGGTCATCAATTATTCAGCGTCATCAAACAATCCAAAAGTCTCCTCTGAGTGATGCTAAGTATTCTAAATATCAGGGAGGAGATGCTCATAAGCAAGCTGTCACCCATACCCAGTATACAATTACGGAAAAGGAATAGGATAATCAGAGCAAACCCTCTCATTCAGAAGAGGAAGCAGTGCGGGACAACAGTTTTTAATCTAGAGCCATTCTGAAATCCAAATAAGTGGCTGTCTCAAGGATCCTCAACTCAGGGTAGAGAGAGTTTGTGATTGCTTCCTTCTGGTCTAGGAAAAAGATTTCCCAATCCATTGTTCTTTATGGCTGTGCTTCGACCCCCAAGGATATTCTTCTTTGTAAGATAATTTTTTTTTTCTTTTTTCTTTTGAGAGAGGGTCTCACTTTGTTGCCCATACCAGAAGGCAGTGCTGCTACAGCTCACTGCAGCCTTGACTTCCCAGGCTCAAGCGATTCTCTTACTGGGACGACAGGTGCGTGCCACCATGCCTGACTAATTTTAAAATTTTTTTTAGAGACGGTGTCTCACTATATTGCCCAGGCTGGTCTCAAACCCCTGAGCTCAATCCAAAATGCTAGGATTACAGGCATGAGCCACTTCAACTGGCTAATTTTTCTTTTTGTTTTAAAGACAAGATCTTGCTCTGTAACGCAGGCTGAAGTGCAGTGGTATGTGATCACAGTTCACTGCAACCTCTGTGCCCTGGGCTCAAGCAGTCCTCCCACCTCAGCCTTCCAAGTAGCTGGGACCACAGGCGCATACCATCACTCTCAGCTAGTTTTTTGTACTTTTAGTAGAGACGGGGTCTCGCCACATTGCTTAGGCTGGTCTCGAACTCCTGAGCTCAAGCAGTCTGCCTGCCTTGTCCTCCCAAAGTGCTGGGATTACAGGTGTGAGTCACTGTGCCTGGCGTAATTTTTCATATTTGTAATTTTTAGCCTGCACAATTTTATATCAAGAAAGACATTTAATTAACCATTTCATTACTGTTGGACTTTGAGCTTGGCTGCAGGTTTTATGGTCATTTTAATGAAAGCAATCTTAAATATTTATATAAACAGTGTTTCAAAATCATTTACATTATCTCCGTATTATGATTTGTTAAAGCTGAAAGGATTGTGTATTTCACTTAGGTTCTGCTCCCTCATTTTACAGACAAGGAATCTGATTTTGAGTAGTATTTCTGCAGTTACGTGACTTGTAAGTGCACAGATAGGCCTTGCACCTAGGCAGTCTGGCACCAGAGTCTGCTCTTGACCATTGTACTCTTGTGTGTCTCTGCTGAATTAAGCCTTAGTTAGCTAAGATACCGCCACTTCAAAGAGTGTTTTTAAAGTTAGAATGCTTTAGTAACTTTCAATGTTGAGCATTTTTCTATATGAAAATGTGTTATCCAACGATGTTTTTTCCTTAGTTTGTAGTCTATCATCTGGAAAATTTGGGACATTACTTAGTGGTTCATGGGACACCACTGCTAAAGTCTGGCTGAATGACAAATGCATGATGACCTTGCAGGTACAGTAGTTCTGTGAAATATTCTAAAGAATAATTAAATTGAATGATTCTGTGGCAACTTAAATTGATACCCATTTTACTCACAGGGTCATACAGCTGCAGTGTGGGCGGTAAAGATCTTACCTGAACAGGGCTTAATGTTGACTGGATCAGCAGACAAGACTATTAAACTGTGGAAGGCTGGAAGATGTGAGAGGACTTTTTCAGGTAAGATCAGGGTAGACAAGTTTTATAATATCATTGCTTTTTATTTGCTCAGATATATTTTCTCAGAAGTTTAAAAGCATGAAAGAAAACATTAGTATATTTAAGCTACTAATTTGAGTTAATGTAGTTTTTCTGATAAGTTAATATCTAATACCTTTAAAAAAAGATATAATGAGACCTCTCATAAAACAGCCAGGTGTAGACTGATAAATAGCTGTCTGATAAGCTATATATAATATGTGTATGTGCTCTGCATATATGTATGTAATTTTTGGTACATAGTTATATTCTTGGTTGTCATTTTAATACTTTTAGCCTGAAACTTCTAAACATAAGCCTTATTGATGGTCAGTCAGCAGTGTTATCTTCATATATGGAAGAAAGCATTATTAATGTCTTTATATTGAAGCACATTGTTTATAATGGATTTCAGGCTTTGTTTATGTTGTGGTTTATGGTGAGTATTCTTTTTAAGCCCCAGCTATTAAATAATGCCAATACTGATGCATCTGCTATCTAATAGTAATGTCACTGATTTATTTGTAGAGTACTTAAATTTTTACTGTGAATTTTAATTGGTGTTGTTTTTCCTCTCTTTTTGAATTTTTTCCTTAAAAGTTGGTAACTACCCTAGATAATATGCAAGAAGTCCCTTTGTACAGATAAAAGTGTCTTTTGGCTGGGCGTGGTGACTCACACCTGTAATCTCCGCCCTTTGGGAGACTGAGGTGGGTGGATCACTTGGGACCAGGAGTTTGAGACCAGCCTCAGCAGCATGGTGAAACCCTGTCTCTATTAAAAATATAAAAAAGTCTGTGCGCGGTTGGCTCACACCTGTAATCCCAGCACTTTGGGAGGCCGAGGCTGGTGGATCACAAGGTCAAGAGATCAAGACCATCCTGGCCAACATGGTGAAACCCTGTCTCTACTAAAAATATAACTGGGCATGGTGGCGCACACCTGTAATCCCAGCTACTCGGGAGGCTGAGGCAGGAGAACTGCTTGAACCTGGGAGGTGGAGGTTATAGTGAGCCGAGATTGTGCCACTATACTCCAGCCTGGCAGTGGAGCAAGACTCTGCCTCAAAAAAATAAAATAAATATGAATAAAAATACAAAAAAATTAGCCAGGTGTGGTAATGCACGCCCGTAATCCCAGCTATTCGGGAGGCTGAGGCACAAGCATCTCTTGAATCCTGGAGGCAGAGGTTGCAGTGAGCAGAGATAGCTCCATTGCACTCCAGCCTGGGCAACAAAGTGAGACTCTATCTCACAAAAGCAAGAAAGAAAAACGAAAAAAGTATCTTTTGATGGAAAGTGGATGATGACTAAACATCCTTCTATTTCTGCTTCAATATATATTATATATAGTATCAATCATTATTAATCTTTGCTAGCTAATCTAAGTCAACAAATACTGAACATAGAAAATCTGACTTCTGATCTCCTTCACAATCTTCAGAGAATGTTTTGTTCTTAAATTTATGGGCTATTCTTTGTTTTATATTTCTGTTATGTTAGAATATTATTTATTTTATAAGTTACTCTTGTTATTTGGGAAGAAAAATTAAAAATGCATTATCAGGTGGATGAATTCTTGGGATCAAAATACTATTTCTAGAAGTTTTTGGAGAAGACAGGATGAATATAAAATAACTTCCCAAGACTGATGATAAAAAAATATTGCTAAACCTTAAATACAAATTTTGGTTACCAGGCTTTCAACAGAAAATAAGATTTCTCTAACTTGAAAATTAATTTTTACTACTCACTGATATGTTTTATAATGTTTGTAAAATATCTAAAGCCATCAGCCAGATTATCTGTTTTATTGATATGCATTATTGTTTTTTAATGCAGGGCATGAAGACTGTGTAAGAGGTTTGGCAATTTTGAGTGAAACGGAATTTCTTTCCTGTGCAAATGATGCTAGTATTAGAAGGTGGCAAATCACTGGCGAGTGTCTTGAAGTATATTATGGACATACAAATTATATTTATAGCATATCCGTTTTTCCAAATTGTAGAGGTAAGGTTATATTATGTATTTAATGTTTTGTATTGAGCATTATTCCGTCCCATTTGTGAGATGGAGGGAGGAGGGCTGATTACTGTCTGTGGGGACTTGAATAATTTAGTAAATATATTTCATAAGTATCTTTCTCCTGTTTACAAAAAAGAAAATTGTATGGCGATCTTTATATTAATTCATATTACATTGTTGTGTTGTAAAAAGTTCTTGGGTATCTGAAGAAAGACTTTGTAAGATGTGACATGAATAAAAAATGTGATTTTGAAGTTGTATATGTTGTAGGTGACAAAACATGAAATTTAAAACTGTAATTTTAAAACTCTTTGGGTTTCAGAAAGTCAGTGTATCCGGAAAGATGGTATGTATAAATGTACTTAATTTTATTTATTCGAACTAATACTTCCTATATTCATTAATTTTAGACTTTGTGACAACAGCAGAGGACAGATCTCTGAGAATCTGGAAACATGGGGAATGTGCTCAAACCATCCGACTTCCAGCTCAGTCTATATGGTGCTGCTGTGTGCTCGACAATGGTGACATTGTTGTTGGTGCGAGGTATTTATATCCTAGTCAGTTATTAAATGTTATGTGTCTAGGCCTTCAGTAGGCACTAGAGTGTACAGAGATAAGCCATGAGGAATTTGAGGTGTCTTGGGCAGACTATATGGACACTTCAATTACTAAGCAAAACAGTAGTAGATTTTATAGCTTTCACACTAAGTGATGCATGATATACCGGTATTCTACTGCAATTGTGCAGTCAAGATATTGACTACAAAAGAAGTTAGAGAAGGTAGAGATTGGTGTGGGAAAACTTTCTGTAGAAGAAGTTTGAATTGGATTTTGGAAGATTATGAGTAAGAAAAGGTACACGAATTTTTGTCAAAGCTAAGAGAATAAGTTTCTTTAGTGAGAATGAATGCAGCATGCCTAGGAAGTGAAGGAAAATGGTGGAGTACTGATGCTGGGATAATAGGTACAATGGGGCTTAACTGTGGAGAACCTTTAGTGCTTTCATGCCAGGCATTTTTTAGATTCATTGCTTGGGGTTAAAGGGTTATGGTTCTTGAGCAATAAATAGAATTGAAGCAGAACTTATGAATTATTACATGTGTAGATTGGATTTAACTACTGGTGACAGTGGACAGGAAGGTATATTAGAAAGCAAATACAGTAGGAGTGTGAAGTTATAAGACATTGGCCCCACAATGCTAATGGGTAGGAAATCAATAAATGAGATAATCCAGAAGGAAAACAGTCAGAAAAAGGATGAAAGAAAAGGATAAAGCTTCGAACTGTTGGTGATTGGAAGTCCCCATTAATAAAAATGGAGAAGTGGGAGAATTGGTTAGGTACAGAAAGTGATAACTGTGGCCTTAGACTTCCTGAGGTCTGCAGTGGTGGTGAGCCACACTCACGCCAGTGGATCATGGTCATTTGAACTGGATCCTAGTATAAGAACTGAGGCTAAGATAAAGATCTTGCAAAGCTTCCAAAAGCAAACCATAGAACACCATTCTCTGAGAGAAGAAATATAGGGGAGGAACAGAAGACTAAGAACTGAGTTTTATGATACACCATTAGTAGAGAAAAAGAAGCTAGTAGGTTAAACAAAACAAAGCAATTCAAATGTTGACATTTCTGGGAGACAGAAAAGGAAAGATTTTGGAGGGAGATTGTTATCAGTGTCAAAAAGTGTTTGAGGAATCAAGGAATGGTAAGTTTGGAAAGCATTTGGATTTGGTTTGAAAGATGTTATTAGTGACTTTTGGCATCAATCACATTTTGAATAGAAAACGATAGGAAAAAAGGCAAATAAGAGGAAATAAAGGGTTGGAGGAGATGGATGAAGGATCATAGACTACTCTATAATGCTACTGTAGCATTGAAAGCAATAAGAAGGCCAGCTGTTGTGGCTCACACGTGTAATCCCAGCACTTTGGGAGGTCAGGGGGAAGGATCGCTTGAGCTCAAGAGTTCGAGACTATCCTGGGTGAGCTCCCGAGACCCTGTCTCCACAAAGAAAATTCTTTAATTAGCTGGGCGTGGTGGCATGCATCTGTAGTCCCAGCTGCTCAGGAGACTGAGGTGGGAGGATTGCTTGGGCCCGGGAATTTGGGGTTGCGGTGAGCTGTGATTGCCGCTGCTGCACTCCAGCCTAGGTGACAGTGGGACCCTGTCTCAAAAAAAAAAAAAAAGAAGAAAAAGAAGGTGACAGCTATAAGGGATAGAAGGTCTAATAAAGTGAGTGTTTTATTTTTTGGCTGGGACAGGGGGTGATTTTATAGGCTTAGTTTTTTTCCCCCAAGCATACTTGAAGTTGAAGAAAAACCAATAGAAAGAGTGATACACATGTTTGTGGATGATTAAGTTAGAAACAGGTTTCCTGTAGAATGGGCCAGGATTAATACAACTGGAAGTGTCTAATTTGCTTCTCCTATCTCAAAATTTATAATTAAGAAATCATGGAGATGAAGTCATTTTTCTGAGAAAACAGCTTAAGGATGGCCATCTAATCCAAACATTAGGCCATTTTTTTCCCCCTTGATTGAAGTTACATTGCTAGTTACTGGCATAGTAAAGGAAGACCATATTTTTCTACTGAACATCTGCTAATTTTAAGCCCTACATTGGGTCTTTGAGCCCTTTATAAACTAAACTAGCCCGCTACCCTTCTCTATATGGTAATAACTATATAATATTGACTTTAAAACTACATACTATAGCTCTAGATTCTTACGATGGTAAATATTTAACTTGGAATTGGAACTTGTATAAAATACATATTTCTCTGTTCTTTGTCAATAATTTCTCTATTAAATAGTTGACATAATAGTAGTATGTGCTGAAGACAGTGCTGTAATCAGCAATTAATACATGCTAATGTTTCTCATTCACAAATACAGATGATTTTTACTATGGATCATTCAGGTGTGATAATGTTAATGTATTATGGCAATGACTTTTAAAATCAGTTTATTTTTCCTTACAGTGATGGCATTATTAGAGTGTTTACAGAATCAGAAGATCGAACAGCAAGTGCTGAAGAAATCAAGGCTTTTGAAAAAGAGCTGTCTCATGCAACCATTGATTCTAAAACTGGCGATTTAGGGGACATCAATGCTGAGCAACTTCCTGGGAGGGAACATCTTAATGAACCTGGTAAGTATTTTATTGTACCTAGTAGGAAAAATTCACCATATTTGGCTTTTGGAATAATTAAGAGAAGAAAAATAAATGTTGTTTTGCTCGTGTTTTAGTGTTACTCTTATTGCTACATGCTGATTTTTGAGAATTTCTACTATTATAATCACTGTGAGAAACCATGTTCTTGCCTCTGTCTCACAGTAGACTTTGAATTAAGCTTCTCATAAACAGGAATTAAAAAATAAATCTCCCAAGACTTAGACCATTTACAGTAGGCATTCAAAAGGCACTCATTTAATACTTTTTGGTTGATTGGATTCTCTAAGAGGGGTTGTACAAACTGAATATTAAAACGAGTTTAAATACATAATTAGCCAGGTGTGATGGCATGTTCCTATGGTCCCAGCTACTCAGGAGGCTGAAGTGGGAGGATGGTTGAGCCCAGAAGGTCGAGGCTGAGCTGAGACCACACTATTGCACTCCAGCACAGGTGACAGAGTGTGACTGTGTCTCAAAAAAAAAAAAAAAAAAGACTTTAAATCAAGCATTGTCTGTGTAATGAGTTGGGAATCATTTGAGTTTGAAATCAGAAGACAGTAGTCATCTCAAATGAAATCTTGTGTTGGATATATCCCTTGACTGCATAATTATACCAGTGCTTCTAAAAGCTTGATTCATGGACCTCTGGGGATTCTGAGATCCTTTCAGGATGTCCATGAGGTCAAAACTAATTTTTGTAATACTAGATATTATTTGAATTTTGTACATTGTGTTAATGTTTGCACTTATGGTACAAAAACAATGGTGGGTGAAACCATTGGTTCATTAGTATGTAAATCAAGGCAGGGGCATTAAGCCATTCTGGTAATGTTCTATTTGCATGCAGTTGTAGTTTTTAAAAAAAAAAAAAAACGGTTTGCCATTAAGCATGTCCTTGATGAGGCATTAATATTAAGAATTACAAATTTTATTACATTTTGACACGTCTTTTTAAATATTCTGGGTGAGAAAACATAAAGTAGACATAAAATAAATCAAAATACTACAGTGTCTCAAAGAAAAGAACTTGTGCCGTCATTTGAGTTGCAGGCTAAACTGCCAGTTTTTTCATGGAGTGCTATTTTTATTTGAAAGAATGACTATGGTTATTTAGGCTTTGGTATTTGGCAGGCTATTTTGGAAAATGAACAAAGTGAGCATGTTCCCTCAAGGAAAATAACTGACAATATATGTTGCCAAAGATAAAATTCAAGTGTTTGAGTGAAAATTGAAATTTGGGAAAAATGTATCTCCAGCAGGAACTTAGAAGCTTCCCATTTGTATTGATACCAGTGATAATATTAATAAATGCCATTTTTTAATGTGGAATAATAAACTATATAAATATGCAGAAGATCTGCGTAAGTCATTGAACCATTATTTTCTGTATGACTAGTATCTCATACCAACTCAGACATGGGTAAAAGAGCCATTCAAAGTGCAAGATGGCCAGGCACGGTGGCTTATGCCCGTAATCCCAGCACTTTGGGAGGCCAAGGCAGGCGGATCACGAGGTCAGGAGATTGAGACTATCCTGACCAACATGATGAAACCCTGTCTCTACTAAAAATATAAAAACAAAATTAGCCAGGTGTGGTGGCAGGCGCCTGTAGTCCCAGCTACTTGGGAGGCTGAGGTGGGAGAATGGCACGAACCCGGGAAGCAGAGATTGCAGTGAGCCAAGATCGCGCCACTGCACTCCAGCCTGGGTGACAGAGCAAGACTCGGTCTCAAAAAAAAAAAAAAAAAAAAAAGTGCAAGATAGACCAGTGGATTTTAGTGTAATAGAGCATGAAAAACTCATTGATGCTGTTTCAGATTGTACACTATAACCTTTAAAAAACTAGTATTTCTGGCCTATCCACATTTTCTGAAAAGACTCGTCTTCTCTTTTTCAACTACCTCTGTGTGTTAGGCTGGATTTTCTTTATGTGGTCAACCAAAATAACAAATTGAAACAGATTAAGATGGGGTAAGAGGGGAGATTAAAGTATGATGGACTAGGCCAGAGCCGGCATATATTACACCCACCTAGATTCCACTGACCATTACTCAGTAATGTGACATCATGTGACTGCCCGATGCAAGGGGACTAGATAATGTAGTCTCTGGCTAGACAACTACAGCTGTATCCAATGGAAGAAGAGCATGATTCTTTGGAGGATGGATAGCTGTCTCCGCCACTAAAGGCCTTGTTGAGAACGTGACATTTGTGTAAAGTCATTAAAGAGGCAAAGGAGCAAATACTGCCAATATCTGTGTAAAGCGTATCATAGGCAGAATAAACAGCCAGTGCAAAGGCTCTGTGGCTGAAATTGGCAGATGAGGGGACAGGGAGAATAGTAGAAAGTAAGATCAAGGCCCGGCGCAGTGGCTCAAGCCTGTAATCCCAGCACTTTGGGAGGCCGAGACGGGCGGATCACGAGGTCAGGAGATCAAGACCATCCTGGCTAACACGGTGAAACCCCGTCTCTACTAAAAAATACAAAAAACTAGCCGGGCGAGGTGGCGGGCGCCTGTAGTCCCAGCTACTCTGGAGGCTGAGGCAGGAGAATGGCATAAACCCGGGAGGTGGAGCTTGCAGTGAGCTGAGTTCCGGCCACTGCACTCCAGCCTGGGCCACAGAGCAAGACTCCGTCTCAACAAAAAAGAAAGTAAGATCATATAGGGTAGTAGGGACAATTAATTTATATTTGGTCTTGTATACTACTCAAGAGTTTAGGCTTTTACCAAGTGAGATTAGAAGCATTGATGGGTTTCAAGCAGAAGAGTGTCAGGACCTAGTTAAACTTTTGAAAAAATTCCTGAGGGTGCTGGGTGGAATATACACTGTCAGGGGCCAAGGGCACAGGTAAGAGGCCGTTGAATCAACCCAACTGAGAAATGATGGTGGCTTGGACCAAGGGATGATGATGGAGATGTTAAGGAGACAGTTTTCTGGATATAAAGAATGAGCTGGGCCGGGCGCGGTGTCTCAAGCCTATAATCCCAGCACTTTGGGAGGCCGAGATGGGCAGATCACGAGGTCAGGATATCGAGACCATCCTGGCTAACACAGTGAAACCCCGTCTCTACTAAAAAAATACAAAATACTAGCCGGGCGAGGTGGCGGGCACCTGTAGTCCCAGCTACTCGGGAGGCTGAGGCAGGAGAATGGGGTGAACCCGGGAGATGGAGCTTGCAGTAAGCTGAGATCTGGCCACTGCACTCCAGCCTGGGCGACAGAGTGAAACTCCGTCTCAAAACAAAAAAACAAAAAAACACTGAGCTGATAGAAGTAGCTGAAGTGGGTGCTGAGAAGTAGCTGAAGGAGCTATGGGGTTGAGAGAAAGGTATCAGACTTTCCTACTTTTCAGCTTGAGCCACTGGATTAATGGAGAGCCATTTATGGAATGAAATGTGTTAGGAAGATACATTCACTAATAAGACTTGTTTTATTTTTGATGGGCCGGTTGCTTCCTAGTAGAATCACGTTTTGTTAACCTTCCTTTGACTAATAGTATTCCTTCTAACTGTTATTTTTTTGGCCACTTTCTAGTAAAATTACATTTTTAAATATTTAATACAATTTTATTTTAAAACAAAATCCATATTCTCTTATGTGTAAATTTTAATGTTAAGAATTTTCTATCTAAATGTTTTTCAATTTTACACTGCCATTCTACTTTTGATTCTTAAAATTTTTATTTTAAGGTACTAGAGAAGGACAGACTCGTCTAATCAGAGATGGGGAGAAAGTCGAAGCCTATCAGTGGAGTGTTAGTGAAGGGAGGTGGATAAAAATTGGTGATGTTGTTGGCTCATCTGGTGCTAATCAGCAAACATCTGGAAAAGTTTTATATGAAGGGAAAGTATGTCGACTTCTACTTTCTAATTACTGTTATCTTAAATCATTAGGCAAATTAAAGGTTTCCTTTGCCCCATAGTGATAAAATTTTCTTTGTTTTGACATTTAAAAATATATTAATGTGGGATAATAATCTTTTTTTTTTCCCTGTCTTGAAATAGATATTTTAAAACTATCTTTCCATGTAGTGAGAGCTGCATTTGATAGACAAATTAGCAATTGTCTGTCACTTAGTAGTTTTTATACAAAAGCTGTTCCCAGCCATTTTGTATTGGGAGCTTCTGTGCCACCTTTCATCTAATACCTCATGCCTGGCTATCTTTAACTTGACAAGACATGAGGGACCCTGCAGGGCAGTGCTTAAAATGCCGGCATGTTTTGATGAGTAGGGCACAGTAACAGCTAATAATTTTGACCTTGGTATCAACCAGTTGGAAACTCTCCTTTGGCTCTAGAATTAATATGTAGTTGTAATCCATCCTTCATCCTCACCCCCATCCCCTAATGAAATACTAATTTTGCATCATATGCAGATGGGGGCTATTAATCTTTATCTGCCAAAAAGGAAGATTTTAGCACTGTACTTTGGAGAAAATTTAAGTACTATCATTATTAAAATAAAGAACACATCTATGTTATCTTGTATGTTATTAATATATGTGAACAGATAATAAACATGTGTCTCCTTTTTATATTCCTACTTTAGGAATTTGATTATGTTTTCTCAATTGATGTCAATGAAGGTGGACCATCATATAAATTGCCATATAATACCAGTGATGATCCCTGGTTAACTGCATACAACTTCTTACAGAAGAATGATTTGAATCCTATGTTTCTGGATCAAGTGGCTAAATTTATTATTGATAACACAAAAGGTCAAATGTTGGGACTTGGGAATCCCAGCTTTTCAGATCCATTTACGGGTAAGTTAGTGTTTATATTGAGTCTTACGTAGTTCCATTAGTGTTGATTGATATTTTTTATGTTTTCAAACACACATGTGATTAGCTTTTTCAATAAATACCAACATCTACAGCAAGGTTTTACTTCACATTTGTATGTTTAAGCCTCAAATTATGTAGTAATTCTGTATTTTACAGAAATAATAGTAAATTGTTGTCTTTCAAAAATACAATCATACTATAATGGAATTTCTGTTATTTGAAACAAAAACAAACTTGTAAGTTCTTTTATATAGTGTTTCTTTTTAAAAATTATATTTTGGCAAAATTTAGTAAATAATTCTATTTTCACGTGAGGCTAAATTGGTCAGTCATGCATCAAATCTAAAGGTGAACCCTGTGGGTAGTTTTAGTTTATATGTGATAAATATTCTACCCGTTCATTTTAAGTTAGTTGTTTGTAACATCGTATGCAATATCTCAGATGTTATAAATGCAGTTAGGTGCTCATAACAGTCTGTAAATTGTAATGCTGGTGGTACTAGTCCAAATTCTGGCTCCTAAGAAGTGGAATCTAATCCTAGTAATATTAATGTGAGTTCTGGAGACTGGTATAGGAGGAAATAAAATGCCTCCTCTAAATAACATTTTGAGATAGGCACTTGACTGTTAATGTTTTCCTCTCGTCATTTCTGATTCACATTTTTCATATGCTAGTGCTCTTCCTTGTTTAAAAGGACCTTATATTGTATTCCTGTCCCAAATCCTTATGTAGATCCACCTTTTCTTTCCTGAAAGCTACTCCACATTCCCAAATTATCTCTTCTCCTTCTACTTCAAAATTTCATTGCCCATTCATATAATAAAACTAATGTTACCTGCATCTTGATTTAAATAGAATTATCAGGCCAGGTGCGATGGCTCATGCCAGCACTTTGGGAGGCCGAGGTGGGCAGATCACAAGGTCAAGAGTGCAAGACCAGTCTGGCCAACATAGTGAAACCCCATCTCTACTAAAAAAGAAATACAGGCCGGGCGCGGTGGCTCAAGCCTGTAATCCCAGCACTTTGGGAGGCCGAGACGGGCGGATCACGAGGTCAGGAGATCGAGACCATCCTGGCTAACACGGTGAAACCCCGTCTCTACTAAAAATACAAAAAACTAGCTGGGCGAGGTGGCGGGCGCCTGTAGTCCCAGCTACTCGGGTGGCTGAGGCAGGAGAATGGTGTGAACTCGGGAGGCGGAGCTTGCAGTGAGCTGAGATCCGGCCACCGCACTCCAGCCTAGGCGACAGAGCAAGACTCCATCTCAAAAAAAAAAAAAACTAAAAAAGAAATACAAAAATTAGCCAGATGTGGTGAATATGCGCCTGTAATCCTAGCTCCTTGGGAGACTGAGGCAGGAGAATCACGTGAACCCAGGAGGCAGAGGTGGCAGTGAGCCGAGATTGCGCCATTGCACTCAGGCCTGGGCAACAGTGCAAGATTCCGTCTGAAAAAAATAAAAAAATAAAAAAAATAAATTATCAAAGTAACTCACTACTGAATTACAGATGATCTGATCCTCCAAATACTTGCACTTAAAAAGAAAATAAGTGCTTAATATCTGGATATTTTTGTTGTTGGAATTTTAGACTATAGTTCAAAAGAGTGAACACAGATTGTAGTACTGTGTAAGCTATTTTGCATGTGGGATACAGGAAAGGAATTAAAGCAGCTGACTTTGTCTGGAAACCTAGGAAGCACTTGGCTTGTTTTGCCCTTCTAAGACTCTTAACTTTATAAGCATCCTTACTTTTTTTTTGTTTTTGTGGACAACCTGATTATTTCCCTAGAGATACTAACAAAACATAGGCACATATGCCACACATTCGTAAATGTATAAATGGAAATCTCTTTCCTTTGTAGTTTTCATCCCCTTTCTAATTCTCTTCTCCAGTGGGTTGTAAGCTTCAGTGGATATTAGCAATTTTGTTCCCTCCTGGATCCCCAGCACTGAGTCCATTGTTTGACACATGAATTAATGAACCTGGAGCTCTAAAAGATTAACATTTAGTGCCTCTGGTTTTGGTAACAACAATAGCAGGAATTCTTGTGAGTTTGTATAGGAACAGACACAGGAATTGATTGTATGTATATATATTTAGGTCAGATATCACCTGCAATTCTCTTTTGATATTTGAATTAAGCTTTAATATTTAAGTGCTGGGGCTAAGATATAATAAAACATTAAAGTTAAGAAAACTTGGATACTCATTAAAATTTCAGTTTTTTCCCAGCTATAAGACTTCTAACTGTAGTTTCTGTCATTCTATCATGTGAAAGTTTTGCTCTTATGTTTTTCTCCAAATGTAGGTTCTTCTAAAACAAGCATTGTGCTGTTTGAAAAATTCAGAACTTTGGTGCACTTCTGCCTTTTCTTTGTTTTGCATGCACAGGTGGTGGTCGGTATGTTCCAGGCTCTTCAGGATCTTCTAACACACTACCCACAGCAGATCCTTTTACAGGTGGGATGCAGTTTTGATTCATGTTATCTTTCTTCACTAAATGTATAGCATCTTGCATTACATGGCTTTACATCTTGGAGATGTCATCCAGTAACTGATAATTCCCTTATCTGTATTTTCAATTTTGATGGATCTCCTTTTCTTTAACTTCTGATTTTTGCTTTTTCCTGGAGTAGTTGTGTAGATTTCCTCATGAATTTTAAAGAGCATATTATTAGAACTCATTGTTTTCTCCAGGAGTCCTTCCCACCAGGAGAGCAGTGTAGTTAAGAACATAGGTTTTAGAGTCAGACAAACCTTGGTTCAAAATTGGGCTCTACCACTTACTTGCTGTGAGAAGTTGGCAAGTTACCTAACCTGTCTGAGCCTATTTTTTTTATCTGTGAAATTAGATAATAGGGGAACCCACCAACCAAGACACAGCATGAGTGCTATCAATGGCGAGATGCTACCAATCACGAGCAGAGAAGGAGCCATGTGAGTCCCTGCTATTGGATGGAGCAGTACAATCAAGAAGTCTCCCCAGGCATATTTTGACTTAACATGGAAGGAGACATTCCACCCAGCTACCCAGGAATAGTCTTCCTAATCTAAGTTATTAATGTCCTTCTTGAAGCCCTTGAAGTGTTGGTGTATCTCTTCAAAATGAATTTATTTACCAAGGTATGCATGCCTCAGCGTCAACACTACTGGAAGAAGTTGCCAGAGTTAGACTTTAAGGCAGCTGAAGAAGTCTCTATTTTCAGAATGGCTTTTGATATCTTATATGATGCTGTTGTTGGATCTTCAGACAGAGTTCCTCGACAGTATACTCAGTTTGGGAAGAGATCATAGCCTTTAGATATCCTCTGGCCTTGCAGATTAGTACTGTGAGCTATAAAAATCACAATCTACAGTCCTCTCTAAGCCAGATTGGACAAACATACAATGTTAAGTTAGGGTCATGAAGTTGTGGATTGCTGTCAGTGAGCTTCCTTTTTCCTGTGAATGTTCTTGTGGCCCAGATGCAAATGGTTGTACAATGTGCATTGATAACCAGTAAATGAAAATAATTAACTATCGCACTAAATGCTGTGATGGTACAGTGGCTGTTAAGGAAGTCTTTGATAACATAATGTGATTTCAAATGGTAGTAAGGATCTGAAGAGTAGATAAGATGGCTTTCTCTTTATCAGCAGTTCAGAAACAGTGATGCCCTGAAACTTAATACCAAGTGAGAATCCAAATCACTTTGGTGTCCTTTTTTTCTAGAACAGAAAGAACATACCAAGCTTCAACTAATACCAGCAAAATCAAGAAAACTCCGGGGGCCATTATAACCAGAGTGTATCTCACTGTTCCATAATGTCAGTAACTCAGAAGATGCAGTGCTTATGCAGATATGCAAGATAGCATACACAATGTCCAAGAGAATTAGGGTATCATTAGGATAATTGAATACCTTTTATATAAATATATAACAGCCTCTACCATATTGAGGTATGAAAATAAAATGGCATAATATGTGTAAGTGCTAAGCAAAATGCCTGGCGTATATTTAGGCCAACAGTGTATGTTAGTCATTGTTGATGATGATGTTTTCCCAACTTTGTCAGTGGCACTGGGGCCAAAAGATTTCCCTGTCTGGCTACAACTTAAAGTCAATCTTAATTCTTCTTTCTTTCCCATATTAATTTATGCTGTCCTTAAACTGCTAATGTTTATTAGAATGATCTGGGAAGCTTGTTTAAATTACTTATCCCAGGGTTCTACGGCCAAGAGATTCTGATTCAATAGATTAGTGAGGAGGTTAAAACTAAAACTATTCATGATCTGATCTCTCACCAAAGGATTCTAATTAAATAAATGACCTTGGTGGTAGTTTGATCTTAGATTTTTTTTTTTTTTTTTTTTTTTTTTTGAGTCAAGAGTTTTGCTCTTATTGCCCGGGCTGGAGTGCAATGGTGCGATCTCAGCTCACCACAACCTCTGCCTCGCATGTTTAAGCAATTCTCCGGCCTAAGCCTCCCGAATAGCCAGGATTGCAGGCATGTGCCACCATGCCTGGCTAATTTTGTACTTTTAGTAGAGACCGGGGTTTCTCCATGTTGGGCAGGCTGGTCTTGAACTCCTGACCTCAGGTGATCCGCCCACCTCAGCCTCCCAAAGTGCTGGGTTTACAGGCGTGAGCCACCATGCCTAGCGATCTTAAAGTTCCCCAGGTGTTTCTAAAGTGGAGCCAGGTTGGAGTACCCCTGGGTTATGGGTGGACTCTGGAAATCTGTGTATTGAAACTGTGATTCATTCAGGTGGCCAGAAAACCATATTTAGAAAAGTGTGAGACGGTACTTTACCTCTTAAGAGCTTAATGCCTTGGGCAAGTTATTCAGCCTTCTGCTTCTAAAATATTGTGAATTATAATGGTATCTATGTAATACTATAATGAATATATTCATAGAAGATGATTAGCTGGCATATGGTTAAATTTCAACAAACCCATTTATTCTGTGTTTCTCATTATTTTAATTAATCTTACTCTTTTTCTGGTTTTGCTTTTTTAATTTTGTTTGGCTTTTCTGTATGTGTTGCACCGATTATAACAACTCCTGGAATGTAAATTGAGAGAGGCTAGAACAGTAGCTCATTTTTCTTCTTCCCATAAAGGCTGATCCAGTATTCTGAATATCTCCAAATCCTGCTGATTCTCTCTCTATACTTACTTTTTATCTTTCCTTCTTTCTATTTTCAATAGGACAGCCATAGGTATTATCTATAATAAAATGTGACTGGGCTGTTGTCATAGTATCTCTGACTTACCTGAGTCTTTTCCAATTGTCTTATGTGCTAGTTAGTCCCACCCCTTTACTTCAATAAAATAGCATTCACATTTCTTTCTACAAACTTTTATTTCTCTCCAATCCACTTACATTTTTGTAATTTACTAAACTTCTACAATTATAATATATAAGGTGTGTAATGTTTACTTTGTAGCTAACATTTATTGGGCACTTATAACATGCCCAGGCACTGTTCTCAGCATTTTTCTGTATTAAATTTATGGCATATTTATTATGTATAGTATGACACCATTGTGAATTCTGCTTAATAATGGAAATAAGCAAAGGAGAGTTTGAACTTTATAATTTGCAGTCACCTTTGCTTACTAGGAGTATTATTGTATTGTAGGTGCTGGTCGTTATGTACCAGGTTCTACAAGTATGGGAACTACCATGGCCGGAGTTGATCCATTTACAGGTACATACTTTTTGTTTCTTTTTCCTTTTTTTAGATTTTAAAAATTCATTGGAACTTTTATTTAATGAAAAGAGTAAGAAAATTTGTGTCATTTTCTGGTTGAGAACTTTTTGTGTAGTAAATCAAGACCAAACTTGTCTGGCTTTTCGAGTTTTCTCAGAATTGTCTCATACTACGTATTAGAATCATCTGGGGAGCTTTCCAAACGTACTTCAGCCTTATCCCCAGAGATGCTTACTTGGTCTAATTCTGCTGTGAGTTAGGGACTTGGCAAAGGGTAGTTTTATAATCTTCCAGTGTGATTCTAATATGCATCTAGGAACAGAAACTACTGTTTTACTGTAGTAAGTCTGCTTTCCTCGCTACTATTACAAAGTCTATGTTTATTCTCATCTCTTCATTCTTACTTAATGTGTTGAGAATATTATTCACTGGATTATAAATTGGTCTCTTTAAGAAGACTCAGGAAAGAATTTGCTTCTGTGATTTAGGCCTGGAATAGCTATCATTCTTCTGAGCAACTAATTGTTTTTTAATCCTTAGTTATCTAGTCTACAGTCTGACATACCTAACTTGTTCATTGATATGTGCTGGTATGTTTTCGTCTGTATTGGCTGCCAGTAAAACACAGAGCTAAATTTGTGGTTCATCTCTTTCAAGTTTGACAGATATCTTGGCATTTTTTTTTTCTACTTAATTTTTATATTCTTCGTAATTTATATGAATAGAGAAATTGAGTAACATATATGTTATTCAGCATTAAAATAAACACCCATAAACCTACCACTCAATAACTAACCTAGCACGTGTTTTTATTTTTTATTACTTTTGAGATGGGATCTTGTTTTGTTGCCTGGGCTGGGCTCAAACTCTGGGGCTCACATGATCCTCGCACCTCAGCCTCCTGAGTAGTTGGGTTTACATGCGCATGCTACCGTGTCCATCACTTGGCATGTGATTTTGTAAGCTATTTTTTAATTGCATAAGTAACATTGGTTAGCAATACTGACATATAACATAATAACTCTAATTAAGATTATGGATTCTGGAGTGAGAATCTAAATTCAAATCTCAGCTCTACTACTTCTTATGTGCTTGACCATGAACAATTTATTTGATGTGTCTGTGCTTTTGTTTTTCTCATTTGCAAAGTGGAAGTAATATCTACTTCCTAGAATTAAGAGCTTAAAATTATAAAATTTATGTAAATAACTTTTTACCAAATTGATGCTTAGTAATTGTTAGCTGTACTTGTTAACAAAAGTTAACAGTGCTCCCTCCCATTTTCCAGAAGTTAGTTTTTAACAGTATGGTGTATATGTTGGAGCTTTATATACCTTAGTACAAGCTAATGTCACCTCTTGCCTAGAATAATGAAATAACTTCCAAATTGGTCTCTCCATGATCCATATTGCAGACAGTGATCATTTTATTGTTTACTCTTATGTTTATGCACCTCCCTTGATTAAAAAACTCTTCAGTGGCTTCCCAGTGAATATTTTTCTTTTGCTTTGCCTCACATTCCTCTCTGCCTTTCCTCTATCCAGCCATACTGACTGGTGTCAGTTTCTTGAGCATATAATACTGTTTGCTACCTCCAGAGCTTTGAACTCACTGTTTTCTTTTGACATACTTATGTATTGCCCTTTGCCTTGTCATTTAGACCACAAATTATTGGCTGTTTTTCTGCCTTTTCTTTTTTACTTAATTGTGTAATACAGTGTTAGATAAGCTCAGTGAAACTTTTCTGAACACCCACATATGTCCTTTGCTAGATCACCTACTCTTATTTTTCATTGCATCCTGAACTTTTCCATCAGGGAACTTTTCATTATACATATTTGGATGATATTTGATTAATATTTGCATTCTTAACACAACTACTAGACTATAATGACCAAGAATGCAGGCAGTGTGTGTATAGCTCATTTTTATGTCGAGAAAAATTTATTCTTTATAAACAGAATTAATTTTATACACCAGTCTAAGTGTTTCATCTTTACCTTCATCCCTTTCTATTCCTGATATACTCAGAATATTAAAATCTTTTATTCATATTTTTGCACAGTACCTTAAATGTACATACATTAGAACAAAATGGGTTTACATTGATTCAGATTTGAAATTTGAGATGTAAATTAGATTTAAATTATACTTAATTGAAGTCACTTTATTTATTGAATATTGATGAATTTTCATCATGTGCCAGTTTGTTCATGATCAGATACTGAGCTTCTCTTAATATAATAGAGACTTAAGATGTGAAAAAAAGTGTAAAAGACTAGGACTTGGACGGGCCTGGTAGCTCATGCCTGTAAAAAAAAAAAAAAAAAAAAATCAGTCATGCCTCCATGATGGAGCTTTCATAAAAATCCCAAAGGTGGCCGGGCACGGTGGCTCAAGCCTGTAATCCCAGCACTTTGGGAGGCCGAGGCAGGCGGATGATGAGGTCAGGAGTTCAAGACCAGCCTGGCCAATATGGTGAAACCCTGTCTCTACTAAAAATACAAAAATTAGCCAGGTGTGGTGGTACATGCCTGTAATCCCAGCTATTCTGGAGGCTGAGGCAGGAGAATTGCTTGAACTCAGGAGGTGGAGGTTGCAGTGAGCCGAGATTACGCCACTGTACTCCAGCCTGGGCAACAGAGCGAGACTCTGTCTCAAAAAAAAAAAAAGGCTAGGACTCCTCAGCAAACCACCATGGCACACATTTACCTATGTAACAAACTTGCACATCCTGCACATGTACCCCGAAACTTAATAAAATAATTAAAAAAAAAAAAAAGACTAGGACTCCTGTCCTTCAGGGATTTATAACTTGGGAATTTATAAAGATGATGCAGAAAAAGATTAGAGCAAACGATAATGCCTACTACATCATTTGGAATAAGCGATAAAAGACATAAAAAGGGAGAGATCAGCATGCCTTAGAGAAGATGAGAATGGAAAGTTTCATACAATTATATGGTATTCTTTGACATTTTTAAAAATGTATAATTTAGATTGAATCTTAGGCCAGGCTTGGTGGTTCACACCTGTAATCCAAGCACTTTGGGAAGCTGAGGTGGGAGGATCGCTTGAGCCCAGAAGGTCAAGCTGTAGTGAGCTGTAATTGCACCACTGCACCCTGTCTCAGAAAGAAAAAAAAGAAGTAGAAACTATGAGATGATCTTGTTCTACATTTAAGCTTCCATTCCCCAAAGCAAAAAATATTATATCAATAAATATAAATTAACCAAAATATTGTGGATATTTTTCCCCTTGAGGTTGCTTGTTTATTGCATGCACTGAATAGTTGCATATCTCAATAATTGTCAAAACTAAGTCATATAGTTAGTAAAATCTCATTTTTGATCACTACTTATGGTTATCATCATCTTCTATTCTTTAAATAGGGAATAGTGCCTACCGATCAGCTGCATCTAAAACAATGAATATTTATTTCCCTAAAAAAGAGGCTGTCACGTTTGACCAAGCAAACCCTACACAAATATTAGGTAAGTCTCTTTAATTAATTTTTTCACATATTCACAGACTGTTTGAGATGTCATCAAGGTTGTTTCTCTTCCCAACATGTGTCAGGAATTGGATACTTAATATGAATAGAGATTTCTATTGCGGTATTAAACAACTATGTCCACCACAAATATACAGTCTGGTAAAGGATCCATAATACTTTCTAAGAAGCCTTACACAAATGTAAAGTAAGTAATTTATGATGACTTTAATAAAAAAAAATTAAAGGTAGAAAATGTAAATTCTACCCACTCAGGCTCTTAATGTTTTTTTAAAAAAAATTAATGAACGTCAATGAGTCAAGCATTTGAAAAATAAAGATCTTATCTTTAAAACATTAGTGGCCCTCAGAAATAATACAAGTTCATTTTCAATTGCCCATTAGAAATGAATCTGCTGGCCTGGTGCAGTGGCTCATGCCTGTAATCCCAGCATTTTGGGAGGCCAAGGTGGGCGAACTGCCTGAGGTCAGGAATTCAAGACTAGCCTGGCTAACATGGTGAAACCCTATCTCTACTAAAATTACAAAAATTAGCTGGGCATGGAGGTGGGCGCCTGTAATCACAACTACTCTGGCATGAGAATCACTTGAACCTGGGAGGTAGCTCAGTTGCAGTGAGCCCGAGATCGTGCCACCGCACTCCAGCCTGGGCAACAGAGCAAGACTCCGTCTCAAGAAAAAAAAAAAAGAAATGAATCTGCTTTAGCGACTTTGATTGCTTTTTCTGTTTGTGTTCCTCAAAACAAAATAACAGTGTTTTGTTGTTGTTGTTTTGGACTAAGGGTACTGTTAGCTTGTTCGCCACAAAGATTATGATGAGAATTAATTGGGATAACATAACATAACATACTTACCAGAGTATAAGGCAGGGTCAGTATTGTAAAAATTTATAAAAATCATTCATTAATGTTTTCTTAATTGCTTTATTTTGGATAATGTAGTATATGCACACTTTTCGATGTTTTTTAAAAACTCGTGAAAATCTAACAGGTATCTTGATATTTGCATTCCTTAATAAACTTGATTTTTGTTTATTAGAGTTTAAGTTGTTAATACCTGAGATTAGTGAAACAGGCCCTAGTTTCCATTTATAATTGATTTCAACGTTGTAAATTTGGATAATTTACCTTTATTATCAGAATTTGGACTTTTTTATTCTTGAGATAAAGATTTTTAAAGAAACACAGTAACTCAAAGTCATAAAAAGGATACTGATACTAAAGATACATGTGAAGGATTTGAAGGAAATTGTTTCATGAAATGTGAACATGGGAAGAAAGGGCAGTATGTCCATTAAATAAATTTTTAAAATAATGTGATGTCAGATATGCATATGGAACTAAGTCATAAATTAAATGTTATCAGTAGGCATTTAACTCTTTCGACTATTTCATTGACAACTGTAGAAGTTGACATAAATTGGCTAAAAAGTTGTTATAAATTTTCTCATGGAGAAACTAGGTTATTGATTTATACTTGAATATATATTACACATATTTCTTTGAAAGTCATTCAAAATGGAGGCTGGACGTGGTGGCTCATGGCTGTAATCCCAGCAGTTTGGGAGTTCAGGGCAGGCGGGTCACTTGAGGTCAGGAGTTGGTCACCATGTTGGTCAGCCTGGCCAGCATGGTGAAACCCCATCTCTACTAAGAATGCAAAAATTAGCTGGTGTGGTGGTGCATGCTGGTAGTCCCAGCTACTTGGGAGGCGGGAGCAGGAGGGTTGCTTGAATCCCGATGGCAGAGGTTGCAGTGAGCCAAGATCAAGCCACTGCACTCCAGCCTGGGCAACAGAGTGAGATTCTGTCTCAAAACAACAACAACAAAAAAAAATAGGGCTGGGTGTGATGGCTTATGCCTGTAATCCCAGCACTTTGGGAGTCTGAGGAGGGTGGATCATGAGGTCAGGAGATCAAGACCATCCTGGCTAACACGGTGAAACTCTGTCTCCACTAAAAACACAAAAAATTAGCTGGGCATGGTGGCAGGTGCCTGTAATCCCAGCTACTTGGGAAACTGAGGCAGGAGAATTGCTTGAACCCGGGAGGTGGAGCTTGCAGTGAGCCGAGATCACACCACTGCACTCCAGCCTGGGTGACTGAGCAACACTCCATCTCAAAGAAAAAAAAAAAAAGACAAAGCTCACAAGCCTTATCCTTACTTTATGGTTTTTGATAATTGTGATAATTGCTGAGAAACATCTTAAATCCCCATGGTGTACACTAGAGTACTTTATTGAAAGTCTTGGCATTTATGTATTATCTGGCCAATTACAGTTAGGGAATTTTGAAAGTTTGGTTTTGGGTTTTAGGTAAACTGAAGGAACTTAATGGAACTGCACCTGAAGAGAAGAAGTTAACTGAGGATGACTTGATACTACTTGAGAAGATACTGTCTCTAATATGTAACAGTTCTTCAGAAAAACCCACAGTCCAGCAACTTCAGATTTTGTGGAAAGCTATTAACTGGCCTGAAGGTAAATAAACACTCTTCGCCGGGCGCGGTGGCTCAAGCCTGTAATCCCAGCACTTTGGGAGGCCGAGACAGGCGGATCACGAGGTCAGGAGATCGAGACCATCCTGGCTAACACGGTGAAACCCTGTCTCTACTAAAAGAAAATACAAAAATCTAGCCGGGCGAGGTGGCGGGCGCCTGTAGTCGCAGCTACTCAGGAGGCTGAGGCAGGAGAATGGCGGGAACCCGGGAGGCGGAGCTTGCAGTGAGCTGAGATCTGGCCACTGCACTCCAGCTTGGGTGATAGAGCGAGACTCCGTCTCAACAAAAAAAAAAAAATAAATAAATAAATAAATAAATAAATAAATAAATAAATAAACACTCTTCAAAAATATAACCAGAAAGCAAGAAGTTTTATCTTCATTTCTATCAATATTACTGGTATTTGTAGATTAAATAAAAGTTAACTTGGGTAGTTCTAGTTCACTATGGAAAATCTTCACGAAAAGCGTTCACTACACTACTGGAATTGATAATCTTGTTTTCGTTACAGGCCTTATGAGAATCTGAAGGTAATATAATGATCCCCATATATGCACCAGTTTGTTTACTGTTTCAGAGCATTTGTGGATTCCCTGCCAGGCATCCAAGATACTCTTAGTGACCTGTTAGCCCTAGGCTACAAACATGCACTATAAGTTTGTTTGTTTGTTTTCCAATTATGTCAGTAAAGTCTTTTTTGATTCCCAAAGAGTCCTTGCCCATTTTTTGTTTTTGTTTTTGTTTTTGGTTTTGTTTTGTTTTTTTTTCATGCCATTGATTTATTGGAGAAAAAGCCTTTTTTTTTTTTTCCAAGAAAATCCCATATTATGGATTTTGCTGATGTGTTCCTCCATCTCTGTATTTATTGCTAGTGGCAAAATTAGATTCTGGTTCAGTAGGAGTTTTTTTTAGGTAAAATTCTTTATAAATGATGCATACTACTTTTATATTATGGAGCACATAATGTTGGATTTTTTCACCTTTGGTGATGCTAAGATTACTTTGTGCATTCATTCAGATGGCATCTACCCAAGTCCTTGATTATAAAGCTCCCACCAACCTATAAGCATCCTATCACTTGTTAACTGGAATTCTTAAGAACTTTCTGACTGGGCTCGGTGGCCCACGCCTGTAATCCCGGCACTTTGGGAGGCCAAGGTGGGTGGATTACCTGAGGTCAGGAGTTTGAGACCAACCTGACCAATATGATGAAACCTCGTCTCTACTAAAAATACAAAAATTAGCCGATTGTGGCGACATGCACCTGTAATCCCAGCTACTTGGGAGGCTGAGACAGGAGAATTGCTTGAACCCGGGAGGTGGAGGTTGCAGGAAGCCAAGATCATGCCATTGCAATCCAGCCTGGGCAACAAGAGTGAAACTCTGTCTCAAAAAAAAAAAGGAATTTCCCCTGTTTAATTGTTCGGTCTTCAGAAGTTTTAAAAGCAAGGTCTGAACCCCATTCTTTCCATTCATTTTTGAATACTCACAGTGTGTAGGCTATTTGATAACCTGAGAGAGTTACTTTATTTTAAAGTGAATATGATCTTACAGTAAGTAATCTAGCTTATATAAAATTATGAAAAATTAACAAAGGTTTCAGAAATATATGCATTTTTTAAAAGCTGACCCATGATTTTTCACATTTTCTAAAATGGTTAATTTTGTAGTGGGAAAATAAAATCCTTAAAAGTTGATAGTCAAAAGAAATGTTCTTTATTTTCATAAGCATTAATGACTTTTTTTTTTAATAGATATTGTCTTTCCTGCACTTGACATTCTTCGGTTGTCAATTAAACACCCCAGTGTGAATGAGAACTTCTGCAATGAAAAGGAAGGGACTCAGTTCAGCAGTCATCTTATCAATCTTCTGAACCCTAAAGGAAAGCCAGCAAACCAGCTGCTTGCTCTCAGGACTTTTTGCAATTGTTTTGTTGGCCAGGCAGGACAAAAACTCATGATGTCCCAGAGGGAATCACTGATGTCCCATGCAATAGAACTGAAATCAGGGAGCAATAAGAACATTCACATTGCTCTGGCTACATTGGCCCTGAACTATTCTGTTTGTTTTCATAAAGACCATAACATTGAAGGGAAAGCTCAATGTTTGTCACTAATTAGCACAATCTTGGAAGTAGTACAAGACTTAGAAGCCACTTTTAGACTTCTTGTGGCTCTTGGAACACTTATCAGTGATGATTCAAATGCTGTACAATTAGCCAAGTCTTTAGGTGTTGATTCTCAAATAAAAAAGTATTCCTCAGTATCAGAACCAGCTAAAGTAAGTGAATGCTGTAGATTTATCCTAAATTTGCTGTAGCAGTGGGGAAGGGGGACGGATATTTTTAATTGATTAGTGTTTTTTTCCTCACATTTGACATGACTGATAACAGATGATTAAAAAAGAGAATACAGTGGATTAAGTAAAATTTTACATCTTGTAAAGTGGAGGGGAGGGGAAACAAAGAAATAAAATTTTTGCACTGCTGAACTGTGAGATTTTCCTGTGTAATTTGGGTAGGTTTTCAAGAGTATGAAAACAAATTTAAAAAGAGCTATAATCAGTAACAACACAATGACGATGACATCTTCCCCTTACCTTAGCCACTAAGGAGAAGGGCTGTTACTCATATAATTTGCTTTTATTACTTATGTACACCAAACTGTTAATTGTTGTCAGTTATCTTTTATTTAACTTCTCCGTCTTCATTGCTAGATTCTTCGAACAGCACTGATACATTTCAAGGTCTTGTTTTAGGGTAACTATTTAAAATTTTTTTTAATTATATTAAATTTATAAAATAATTTATAAATTATTCATATATTAAAACAATATAAGATAATTTCTTGATTTGTCAGTTATAAATCCTAAAATATATTTGTTAAATGGCTTATTTTTAGATGAAGAAAAAGCCAGTTGGTAAACTATATTAGTCATGTATCCGTTCAGACAGACGAGGTCTCAATTTAACTCCAGGCTTAGATCCAGTTTCTTTTGCCCTTCACTGTATGAGGTAACTTCATTTTTCATTCTAGTCCTGATATTTGACTGTTTATTTTTGTCATTTTCCATTATTTCAAAGGGAGTTTGGAACATGTTGAATTTTATCAAGTGATTACATAAGCAAGAGTACATCAAACTGTGTTATTTGAAAGTCTAGAACCTGTCATGTGAAATTACTGTTTTTGAGCCCTATATGTTGTCCAGGCAGTATAGGAGACACACTGATATTTAATCCTTAAAACTCTTTTAAATGAGGGCCAGTATTATCTCTGCTTTCAGAAGTAGACATAATAGGATGAATCATGTAAGAGAGAAAAAAAAGTGAAGCCAAGAGGGAGTTAACTACTCAAAGTACATGCCATGCTATACTTTCTAGAGAGGAGGTCACAGATGTGTGTGAACATCCTAGCAATTAACACAAAGAAGAAACCATCACATTAATTACACAATGTATTGTGTCTGTGGTAACCCAGTTTCCTGAGAGAGGCATAACTATTCTATTTTCAAAAGTGGGAAGGATCTTTTCATAAAGAAGACATTGCCAAATATAGTGAGCAACATTCTCAATATTCATGGTATAAAGAACCATGAATTTCCTGGCTTAATGCCAAATTACAGCCTTAGAAGAATAATTCTTCCCCAAATGGGCAAGAAAAGGTTCTAATTGTCTAGAATAATCTAAGTAAAAACTTCTGGAATATCAAAAGGAAATGAGTAAAATGTAAATAGAAGGGGGTATGTACTTTGCTGAGTATTAAATTGCAACTTCCTGGTGTGTACCTGGACTTTAAATATTCTGTTCACTGGCTCAATTACATAACCTATACTTTTCTTTTTGTTGATTGGGTTTAGGTGGTTATGTCAAAGTTAAATGGCAAAATTAGGAATTTAACCCAAGTCTGACTGGTTCCTTTACAATACACTGCTTTCTTGTTAATAAGTCCAGTCTAGCATTCAGTTAATAAGTACAAATAATTTATTTGCAATATTTAGGAAAGGTAGGTACTTTTGAATAATGATAAGAAATAGTCTTGGTTAAGAATATGAGTTCCCTTTTCAAAATGTAAGGAGTGGCAAAATGTAAACACTGCTTCCTATTGTGCAAGTTTTTTTATATCAACTTTTATTTTACTATTTAATGTTTGTTGTAGAGATCACAAAATGTAGCTTAGCAAAAGGAAGCAATCTCACTTGAAGGATATGTTAAATAATATGATATTCTAAAGATTTTCTTTTTTAGTTAAACTTTCCTATGATTCTCTTAATGTTTTTTCTGAATACAAAAGTAATAAACATTTACTGAGTAAAACATATACACACGCACCCCAAATAAAAATTGCCTGTAAGGCCACTATCTAGAGAAAACTATTTGTAATATCTTGTGGCATAGTGACTATGTATGTAAATGTGTTTTATTTTATTAAAAAAATTGTATCATACATACTCTGATAACCTGATTTTTAAACTTACATTTGGTACAAACAGCTCCACAGTAATAAATACAATATTCTATCATATGGATAATACCCATTTCTTACTAACTGGCACTGTTTCCAATTTTCAGCTATCAAGCAAAGATATGACAAATCTCACAAGAGTCTTACTAGTTCCCTAGGAACATTTTATACATGGAATCGGTAGATCAAGATAGTGTACATTTTTTAGACTGTTTACATTGCCATCTCACCTCTAGTAGTACAACTCTTGGAATTAATGTACTTCATACTGCATTTGAAACCCCACTGCCTACAAAAGAGTTATTATTGTCTCCATTTCATAACTATCATCTTCTTTCTGGCATTAGGTTCCTTTAGATGAGTATGTTACTATTTATATGACTAGCTGAATTTATAACTAAATAGCAATGCAATGAAATTTATTATCTACCTCATAATGTTCTTAAGTGATGGAAGAAGCATAGGTAAAAATGGATTCTTTACAGAGATAATTCTGAGGATAAGAGTGGGAGGTAGGTTCCTTAGCAGTTATCACTTTGTATGTTACGGTTATTTTATGAGGAAATGATAAAATGCATAAAAGACCATTTGTGATGTATCATCCTTCCTGAAAGTCTTAGATAAATTCCAGACTTTTAAAGTGTTATTCAATCTATTTTTTTAAAAAACTATTCTAATCGCTAATGCATTATTTTCTGTAGAAATTATATGCAGTATAGTTGTGATTATACAGTTTTGAAGACTTTAATAGCATTTTTTCATGAGTTTTCCTTCAACTTTTTAATAAAAATATTCATACATAAAAATTTAAAGAGGCTGGGTGCAGTGGCTCACACTTGTAATCCCAGCATTTTGGGAGGCCGAAGTGGAAGCATCGTTTGAACCCAGACTTCAAGACCAGCCTGGGCAACAGAGAGAGATCGCATCTCTACAAAAAATTAAAAATTAGCCAGACATGATGTTGTGTGTCTGTAATCCCAGCTACTCAGAAGGCTGAGGTGGGAGGATCACTTGAGCCTGGGAGGTCAGGGTTGCAGTGAGCCATGATAGTGCCACTGCACTGCAGCCTGGGTGTTGACAGAGCAAGACTTTGTCTCAAAACAAACCAAAAAATTGAAAGAAAAGTACAGTGAACATTCATGGACTTGTTAACTAGATTCCACAGTTATTAACATTTTGCCAGATTTGCTTTATCTCCATAGTTGATTCTTTTGAAATTACTTAAATGCTTATCAACTGGATACTTCATTATGCATCGTATGAGAATGAGGGCACTCTTAAGAACATAATTTGTCACCGATAATATCACACTTAAGGAAATTAGTAATTTCATAATATCTAATATCTAGTCCATATTTCAAATTTCTTCATTGCTCTAAGATGCCTTTTATAACTTCTGCTTTAAAAAGATCTAAATAATCAAGGTTTGCGTATTTATCTATTAATATTTAGTTATATGCTTCTTTGACTTCTTAATCTAGAATAGTCTTTCATATTTTAAAACTATCATTGACTTTTTGAAATGTTTAGGGCACTCCAGCATGTGAAGCGCCTCACATTTTGTGTATATAAAATATTTTTCTACAAGACTTTGATATTGGTTATCTATTGCTGCTTAATAAATTACCCCAAAACTTAGTGGGTTAAAATAGCACACATTATCTCAAATGTCCTGTGGTTCAGGAATCCTAACACAGCTTAGGTGGATCCTCTTGAGGCTGTAAAGTATCAGCCAAGGCTGGTGTCTCATCAAAAGGCTCTGCTGAGGAAGGTTTCATTTTCAAGTTCACATCGTTGGTGTTTAGTTCTTTTGGGGTTGGACTGAGGACCTCAATTCCTAGGTAGCTGTTGGCCAGAGACTGCCCTCTCTGATTTTTGCTATATGGGCCTCCCCAGTGTGGCAAGTTGCTTCATCAAAGCCAATAAGGGGAGTCTGCTGGCAGGACCAAAGTTGGAATCTTTATAATCTAATCACAGAAGTGACATGTCAACATCAAGGTATTGTATTGGTTGGAAGTTAATCAAGGGGAATGGATTATGCAAGGCAGTGAATACCAGTAGGGGAGGGATCACTGGGGGCTATCTTGGAGTCGGCCTGCAACACCTATTTCCTATAAATTGAAAGCTTGTTTCCATTGAGATTAAACTGTTTGTAGCAATACTTTACAGGTGATATGTACTTGTTATTTTGACTTGATTATATCATATTTGAGCTTCCTTAAGGGGTAAAAGTCTTTAGAATAAGGTGGGTAATGGAAGCTGTAAACAGGAAAAAGTTGCCTAAAGCCCTTTTGTAAAGTAGATAGTCTGATATTGGTCCTAGGCCTAAAATGAGATGTTGGGGCTTAAAAACTGATCTTGGAATTCCTGGACATGTGATAACTCAGAAAAATAAAATGTTCAAATGGCTGTGATCATCAGATTTCAAGGTATATAGCAACATTCACCACAACAGTTTGCAACTTGATTTAAACCAAATAACAATGCAAAAAACAACTAGACAGCCTGCATTAATCACTTATTCTTTTCTAGTTGTATATGCATAGTTTATCCTCATTATGAGGTAGGTATTACACAGGTGAAGAAACTGAAAGAAGTCAAATTTGTATAAGTCAGTAGTAACTAAACAGTGGAGAAGATAGCAGTATTTAATCAATCATGTTGCCAAAACTGGATATCAATATGAAGAAAAATATCAATTTGTAGTCACTTTTTCAGAATAGCAACTACAGTGGCTACTAGTGCCATATAAGCATGACATGGATCAAAAGAAAGTGATTTTAAACCATTAAATGACATTTTTTTCATTCCTGTGTCCTCAAAGGAACTAATACATTCAATAAATGTTCACGTATTTCTATATTATTTAAAATTTTCAGTAGTAATAGCAATCAAATGTGCAGTATAAAATAGTGAAGGAGCACTGACTTTGGCGTTCAGAAGTCATACATTCCAATAGCATTGCCACCACTTAGTAATGAATTAAGGCAAGTTACTTAACCTTAGCCTCAGTTTAGTCATCTGTACAGTGGGACTTCATATGACAGATGAATAATTGAAGATTCATGTAAAAGCCTAGCAAAATGACGGCCACATAAATGTTTAGCAAGCATTTCTTCTAAAGACACTACAAGGCTACCATGTTCTTTAATAATAATTACCTTTACAAAAACAAACAAAAGGGGGGGAAGTAATTAGGTTTTATTTCTACTGGGGAAAAAATGCCCATGGGGTGGGGGGTAATCCTGAAGGATATTTATAAAGTTGTTTAGAACTCAAAATCCTTACACTTCTTTTAAACTTCCTATAATGCCCCAGGACCCAGCAAGAAAGTGTTTCTGCTGGACTGTAAAAATCACATATATGCATACTACAACCCTAGCAGTGGTCTCAAGATTTCTTGTAAGACTTCTGTGTATCGAATAGTGACAATATCAAACCACTTTTGAAGACTTCTTACTGCTAACAGAGAAATACAGGGAAAGGGTCTCTTTTAGACAGAGTGCATATTGGTTAACTATAGCCACAGTAATAGTGTGCAACAAACAACAACAAAAATAATAGTTTTTATTTAGCTCAGGAGTTTCAAGCTTCGGGTAGTATGATCCTGGCTGGGCTTATTCATGTTTCTACAGGTTTCTGAGGAGTCACCTCCAGGCTGGGCTTATCTGGGTAGCTTAGTTGAGGCAGCTGTGCTCTACTTGTTTCTCATCTTCTGGGACCAGTGGGCCACTTTGGGTATATAATTTTCATGATGATGGTGGAAGCACAAGTCAGTCATCCTAATTGCACAAGCTTTTTTGAGACTCCACTTGGTGCACATCTGCTAACATCCATTTGGCCAAAGTAAGTTAGATGGCTGAGCAGAAGGGTAGGGAATTATGTCTTTTGGCTGTAGCAGAAGAGCACTGCCAAATTACATTGCAAGCTGTGGATACAGGGAGAGGTGAAGAACTGGGGTTATTAATGCAATTTGCTACAACTGTGACAGGAAAAGAAGCTCTGTGTGGGTCCTGAAATTATCAGTTTAGAATTTTGACAAATATTTGCATTCCTAGCTTGTTCCAGGCAATGTATTAGGTGTTGAGACTACAAAAAAAAAAAATTTATATGCATAGTTCCTGGGAACTAACAGTATACTGGAGAAGATACTGAGCAAGCGCCTTCAGTAAAGAGTTCTGGACACTAGGGAGAACAGTGGGTTACAAAAAAAAGAAGTGGTTAATTTTAGGAGGATTGAGAATGGAAGTGATGTGGAAATGTTTCAAATAAGTTATACTTAAAATGAATCTTAGATGCAGTAAGTATATGTGGGGTTGTTGAATAGGCCTGAAGAGTATATTTCTAGGAAAGGCTGAAGAGAAAAATGCTGTCAGATCATGGAAGGTCTTACATGTACTATTAAGTAGGACTTCAGGTTGCAAGCAACAGAAATCAACTCAGATCAGGCAGAGCGCTGTGGCTCATGCCTGTAATCCCAGCAATTTGGGAGGCCAAGGCGGGGGATCATTTGAGGTCAGGAGTTCAAGACCAGCCTGACTGATATGGTGAAACCCTCTAAATTAGCCAGGCATAGTGGTGCATGCCTGTAGTCCCAGCTACTCAGGAGGCTGAGACAGGAGAGTCGCTTGAACCCAGGAGGCAGAGGTGGCAGTGAGTCGAGATCGCGCCATTGCACTCCAGCCTGGGTAACAGAGCGAGGCTGTCTCAAAAAACAAAAACAAAAACAAAAACAACTCAGATCAGCTTAATGGGGGAAAAAAAAGAATTACATTGGCTCACTGATGGAAAATAATAGTATCAGGATTTTTTTTACTTATTTCTGCAAGTGCTTTTGTTGGCCTCATTTTCTTAGAATTGTCACAAGACAGAGAACACGACAACGAGCAGCTAGGAGACAGTTTCCTTACAGTAGACTAATGAAGTTAAATGATGACTTAGTATGAAAGAGCAAATTTCTCACCTAATATCTCTTTATAAAATCCCAGAGAAAACTGATCGACCCCGGCATTAATGCATGCCTATCACTGGCAATCATTGTGATCAATGCTCAATGCATTGCTGAAATTGGTGTGTAAGAACCAATCTCTGTCCACCCTCCCATATATACTTGTTCTAGGCAGAAAAGCAGTCTGCATTTGTTTGCAGAGCTTTAAGTCCATAGCAATGTTTAGTGCTGAGCCTCTTAAGCATATTAAGTTGAACCATATGAAGCTGTCAATATTCAACTACATTTTCCTTTTTTCTCTCTCTCTCTCTGCTGCTTGAATCAACATTCAACCATTTTCAACCTGTAAAAAGCCAGTTTCATATGGTTCAACCTAAAGAGACATCTCTCTAAGTCAGGCTTGTGATGTCTCTATGGCATGTTCCTAGCATAAATCAAAGTCCTTCCCCTGTCTTCCATTCAGCAGAACCCCATGTAGAAAGCAGTTTGTACCTGTGGTTCCAAAGCCCACTTGACTGTCAACTTCTCAGTAGCAGCTAAGTCCCTACAGCTATATCTCTCTGCCATGTGATGTAAGAGTACTGCAAACCTCCTCCCGACCTCATTTATTAAAAGACTAGTTTCTAGCCATTAATTTTACTCATTCTGTCCCCCATACTGGAGTGCAGTGGCGCATTCACAGCTCACAACAGCCTCAGTCTCCCCAGGCCTCAGGTAATCCTTCCACCTCAGCCTCCTGAGTAGCTGGGACTACAGGCATGTGCCACCACGCCTGGCTTTTTTTTTTTTTTTTTTTGTATTTTTTTGTAGAGATGGTGTTTTGCCATGTTGCTCAGGCTGTTCTTGAACTCCTGGGTTCAAGGAATCCACCCAACTCAGCCTCCTAAAGTGCTGGTATTACAAAGTGCTGGCCACTGTGTCCAGCCTTTGCCAAATTTTTAATAAAGACAGTGGGATATTCGGAATAAAGAAGCAAATAAGGCCAGGCGCAGTGACTCACGCCTGTAATCCTAGCACTTTGGGAGGCTGAGGCAGGCAGATCACAAGGTCAGGAGTTCTAGAACAGCTTGGCCAACATGGTGAAACCCCATCTCTACTAAAACTACAAAAATTATCTGGGCGTGGTGGTGGGTGCCTGTAATCCCAGCTACTCGGGAGGCTGGGGCAGGAGAATCACTTGAACCTGAGGCTGCAGTGAGCCGAGGTCGCACCATTGCACTGTAGCCTAAGCGACAGGGCAAGATTCTGTCTCAAAAAAAAAAAAAAAAAAAAAAAAACCCACCAGCAGCAAATAAAACAAAGTCCTTGCTTTCAAGGAGCTTACATTCAAGTGGAAGGAGACAGATAAATATATGTGTGGTAGTGTTTAAGGGTGCTGAAGAAAAACGGTAAGAAGAATGCAGACTGCCATAGTGAGTGAGGACAGAAGCACTTCCTATTGTGTATTTTCTTATTGTTTTCCCTCACTAAAAATATGCTTATGAAGGCATGCATTTTGTCTATTTTCTCCCCTTCTCTATCACCAGTGGTAGAACAACGCCTTTGTGTCCTAGAACAAGTGTGTGAGAGGACAAAGACTGTGATTCATCTGCCAAGTTCATAAATACTGTACAGCAATCTGGTGAGGAGTGCCTTGCCTTCTTGGTCCACCTGAAGAAATATGAACACCGTCTGTCAGGTAGCTGTAGAACAAAGTGGAAACCCAGAAGTTTCTCAATTAATTTTGTAAGAGAGCAATTTGCAGCCAGAAATTAATAAAGAACTAGCTCTATCCAGGCTACACATAACATTTTAGGTCTGTATTAGCTAGCTCAAGCTGCCATAACAAAGTGCCACCAACTGGGTGGCTTAAACAGAAATTTATTTTCTCAGTTCTGGAGGCTAAAGGTCCAAGATCAGCATGTCATCAAGGTTGGTTTCTGGTGAGGCTTCTCTTCCCGGCTTGTAGATGGCTACCTTCTCACTGTGTCTTCACATGGCCTTTCCTCTGTGCGTGGTGAGAAGACAGGGCAGTCTGTTCTTTTCTTTAGAGGCGTGGTCTTGCGATGTTGTTCAGGGTGGAGTACAGTGGCTATTCACAGCTGTGACCTCATTACTAATCAGCATGGGAGGTTTTGTTTTGTTTTTTTGAGATGGAGTCTTGCTCTGTTGCTCAGGCTGGAGTACAGTGGCACCATCTCGGCTCACTGCAACCTCCACCTCCAGAGTTCAAGCCATTTCTGGCTAATTTTTGTATTTTTAGTAGAGATGGGGTTTCACCATGTTGGCCAGGCTGGTCTCGAACTCTTGATCTCAGGGGATCTGCCTGCCTCGGCCTCCCAAAGTGCTAGAATTACAGGTGTGAGCCACCATGCCTAGCCTAGCATGGGAGTTTTTACCTGTTCCATTTTGGGCCTGGCCCAGTTCACCCCACTTAGGCAACCTGGTGGCTTCCACTCCCAGAAGGTCACCATATTGATGCTGAACTAAGTGCAGACACCTGATCAGTACAGCACACCATAGCCCGGAATTTCTGGCCTCAAGCAATCCTCCCCAGTTTGCCTCCTGAGTAGCTTGCACTGCAGCCATGCACCACTATACCAGGCTCTTTTTTTTTTTTCTTTTTTGAGATGGAGTCTCACTCTGTCACCCAGGCTGGAGTGCAGTGGTGCGATCTCAGTTCACTGCAAGTTCTGCCTCCCGGGTTCACGCCATTCTCCTGCTTCAGCCTCCCAGGTAGCTGGGATACAGGCATCCGCCACAACGCCAGGCTAGTTTTGTATTTTTAGTAGAGATGGGGTTTCACCGTGTTGGCCAGGATGGTCTCCATCTCCCTTGTGATCTGCCCACCTCAGCCTCTCAAAGTGCTGGGATTACAGGCATGAGCCACCGTCACTGGCCCAGGCTCTTCTTTTAATAAGGATACCAGTTAGATTAGGGATCCACCCTTCTGACCTCATTTAACATTAATTACCTCCTTAATAGCCCTATCTCCAAATTCAGTCACATTGAGGTTAGGGTTTAGGGATTCAACATAGGAATTTTGTGGGTGATGTTATAGGACCATCAGGTTCTATTAACCACTACATGGTGCCAGACCAATACATGAAAACAGCAGGAGTTGCAGCAGAGAAATAGTTTAATAATGGTATGGCAGCCAAGGGAGAAGATGGGAGGGAACCTCAAATCACCTCCCCAGTAAGTTTTGGACAGGGGTTTTTAAGGAAATTTTGGTGGGTAGGGGGCTGAGGAGCTAGGGGTTGCTGATTGGTTAGGGCATGGGGGGTGTAATCATAAGGAGGTAGAAAGTGTATTCTTGTGCTGAGTTCGTTTCTTAGAAGGGGTCTTCAGATGGAGTAGCATCAGTGACCCCACTGATACGGTTCCAATGACTGGAGGAGTCCTTTGTCTCATGCTGGTTTAAATAAAATGATACAGACAAAAGTGGAGTGGTTTTAAGGAATGGGGAATTTAATATGCAAGAAATAAGAGGCTCCCTCATACACAGCCAGAGGGAAGAGGGCTCCAAGCCAAAAGAGGGAATCCCGGGTGCAGCAGACAACAGCCAATTATGAGGCTGGAGGAAGTGGTGACAAATTTGCATATGACCCAGGGAATTGGTTTGACCAGGTATGTCATTCACATAGCCTGCAAAAATGTGGCCCTCCCACCCCAGTCTTTTAATATGCAAATGCAGGGTGCCATGATGTTCTACACATGTGGGGATAAGTGGGGATGGTCATATTGCTAGGCACATGTGGGGACAAGAAAAAGAGGGGAATCGCCATATTGAGTAAACCAAGTTTCTAATGGCCTGCATTTGCATATCAAAGCTTGTCAGCCCAGCTTTCTTGCTAGACAAGGAACATTTCTGGAGCTGCTTTAAAAGGAAAAAAACTTCCCAAAGACTGCTTTTCCTCTCTATCTAAAATAATTTCTTAACTCCTATAACACCACTGGAGTACAGAATCTGGGAAATATCTCAAAATGGGAAACTTGAGATTTCTTAACCAAGTCAAAGATATTATCTATAAAGCAATAAGCAGCTATAAGGAAGTGGGCTATAGGAAAAGTTGGTTAATGTTTAGCTATGCTTCTACTCAAAACTTATCTTTTGTTAAAAATCTCACAATTTAGCAGGGCACGGTTGCTCACACCTGTAATCCCAGCACTTTGGGAGGCTGAGGAGGGTGGATCACCTGAGGTCGGGAGTTCGAGACCCGCCTGACCAACATGAAGAAACCCTGTCTCTACAAAAAATACAAAATTAGCCCGCGTCGTGGCGCATGCTTGTAGTCCCAGCTACTCAGGAGGCTGAGGCAGGAGAATCGCTTGAACATGGGAGGTGGAGGTTGCTGTGAGCCGGGATCACGCATTGTACTCCAGCCTGGGCAACAAGAGTGAAACTCAGTCTCAAAAAAAAAAAAAAAAAATTCTAGCAATTTAGTTTTACTAAAATTATGAGGATGGTTTCAGGGACACAATTCATAACAGGTTTATAAGTGTAACATGTTATTAATTTTATGTATTTTTCCCATCTGTGAACACAACACTCTCAATCCTTTCAGGTATGACTCTTAGTGAGTGTGATACTTAATGGAACCCTTGGGAACACACTGGGCTCAGTCCCAGCATTTACCTTAGAAGGCCAATTTAAGAGTGGGGCCTGGGGGAAGAGTTTTCCTAGGGCTGAAGTATCCCTAGTTATTAACCCTAGGCTGGTTTGTTTTAGGCACTTAAGTAGTTGCTGAATGACTGAGACAAATAGGAGACAAAGGGAAGGGAAGCTTCTTTAATTGCTTCTTACCCCAGGGAAAGGCACAGAATTACTACCATCCAGCTAGTTTTGCCCCAGGCTCTACGTTTTTCCCTCAGTGGCTAAAGGCCCCTGCTGAAACGGCAAATACCTTGGTTCACTTTTTAAGTGTTCTAGCTCCCTTTCCTTAAAATCTGCCTTCTGTTTAGATTACACCACCCATAAAATCTCATAAAGCTTTGACCCATTTTCAATTTTCAAAAATGAATTCAAGCTCTTGTCCATGTTAGATTCTACGCAAGAAATACATAATTTGCCCAGGTAATGACGAAAAAGACATGCAACAACTTTTCCCTAGGTTCTCTTTATTGTTACAGCGTTAATATCTTAAGAATTGGAGGTAAACAGAAATGGAGAATCAGCAACTATACTTCAACCTTACTGTAAATTGACAAACACTAACACTAAAAAGTTTCGAAGTTAAAAGGAAGTAAGTTCCACCTTCTATGCTTTGTAGAGGTATAAAAACAAAACAAAACAAAATAAAGTGACTAGACAGGCTACCCGCTACACACTCCAACCGACCTCAACGACCGGAGGAGGAAGCGCAACTGGTTCTAGCAACTCCCCCGCCACCCTGGCCCATAACGCTTCACCACGTTCTGTCACGGACGGAAGTGACGCATAACCTGCGACGCCAGTGCCTGCCGCCCACTGCCGCGGGAGTCGGGTTTCGGTCGCACCAGAGACAGCGGACTTTCCTCCGATGGTTGCAGCAGAGGGATCATGACGGGGAAAAAGTCCTCCCGGGAGAAACGGCGCAAACGTAGCAGTCAGGAGGCGGCTGCGGCGCTCGCGGCCCCGGACATCGTACCCGCCTTGGCCAGCGGCGGCAGTGGAAGCACTAGCGGCTGCGGGAGCGTCGGGGGCTGCGGGAGCGTCAGCTGCTGTGGGAACGCCAGCTTTAGTGGAAGTGTCACCGGCGGTGGGAGCGGCGGCAGCTGCTGGGGCGGGAGCAGCGTGGAGCGTAGTGAGCGCCGGAAGCGGAGGAGTACCGACTCTTCCAGCGTCTCGGGCTCCTTGCAGCAGGTGCGTGCGCGCCCCTCTGGCCGCTTCCCGGAGCTGCTGCTTTTTCGGAAGAAGTCGGGCTACCAGAGGGATGGGGCGCCGGCTGGAGCTCACTGCTAGCGCGACCCAAGGTCGTCCGTGCTTGAGGTTCATGTTCCTACCTAAGTCCTGGTGAGCCCCACACTCCCATCCGTGTCTTGAATCTTGAACGTCAAGTTTCTGGATTTCCTGATCATCTTTTTTTTTTTTTTTTTTTTTAATACTCTTGGCTCCTTCCACTCCTGTGGTTTCAGTCTCCCAGAAGAATATGAGTTGGAAGCTAGCCTTCATTTCCCTTGCAAGCCAAACAGTTCTCCCTTCGTCTTCATCTTTTCGTAGATGTGGTTAACCCCACATTACTGATGAGAAAATTGAGGCCCAAGGAAGTTAAGAAACTTTACCCACGGTCACAGAATTTGTTAATAGCTCCTAGGTTTGAATCCAAATATCTGACTACAAAAGCCATGTTCTTTGTACACCACCAATCTACCAAGGGAACGCCGTTTAAAAAAAAGTTCATAATTTGTTTCAAAACGAATGAATATGTAGTTGAAATTCATTCAATGAGGAAATAAAGGGAAAGCGTTAAGTCCTTCTTGCCCCTCCATTAATATTTTGATACGCGGCCTCTTTTAATCACTCCTCGTCAGATGTGTGTATTTAAGTTGCTACATTTAAGCAGTATTGTATTATTCCCGCTGTTGAGTACCTGCATTGTTGTGATAGGCTTCTTTATATACGTGGTTTGTTATTTTTAGTGACTGCCTGGTATTTTATTATTATTTTTTTGATATTTAGATTTGCAGGTTTTTTTTGTATTGTGACTACAATACGAACACCTTTATGTATGTATCTTCTACAAGAGTTATGTTGGGAGAGAGTGTCAGCACTGAAATTCCTGGGTCAAAGTTTGTGCTATTAAAAACTTGGTGAATGCCACCAAATGCTTTCCAAATGAGACTTTACAGATTTATAGTGCAAACAGTACATATGTAAGAATACCTATTTCTGAAATTCTTAACTAGCTTTTGATAACCATTTTTTTAAAAAATCGCCGGACTAATGGGTCAAATTAATGTTGTGTTTGTTTTAATTTTTATTTTCCTGATTAGTGAAATTGAACATTTTAATATTTTTATTTGCCATTTGATTCCTTCTCATGTAATTTTCTGTACATGGGTCAAATTAATATTGTGTTTGTTTTAGTTTTTATTTTCCTGATTAGTGAGATTGAACATTTTGATATTTTTATTTGCCATTTGATTCCTTCTCATGTAATTTTCTGTACATATCCTCTGCTCATTTTTCTCTTTGGTAGAGTACAAACAGTTTCTCTTTATGTAGAGATTTTATCAGGTGGTTTTCTGGCATTCTGTTGAGATGATCACATACTTTTCCTCCTTTAATCAGATAATGTAATTTATTGATAAGTTAGTTGATGTTGAACAGCCTTTGGAGTCTTGGGACAATTTCTGTTTGGTTTGTTGTACTTGGCTGGAAATCAGTGTTTTTACTTTTATGTATGTGTTTCTAAATTAGATCAGTCTGTAGTTTTTATTTTTGTAATGGATTGAATTAGGAAGCTTTGTGTGTTTTTGGTGTGTTCCAGAATGGTTTATATTTTCTTCTCAAATATTTGTCAGAAGTATCTGGGTCTAGTGGAGTTTTTTAGGGTGATTTTTTAAAACACTCTTTAAAAAAATTATTTAATATAGGCCGGGCGCGGTGGCTCAAGCCTGTAATCCCAGCACTTTGGGAGGCCGAGGTGGGTGGATCACGAGGTCAGGAGATCGAGACCATCCTGGCTAACATGGTGAAACCCCCATCTCTACTAAAAATACAAAAAAGTTAGCCGGGCGTGGTGGCAGGCGCCTGTAGTCCCAGCTACTCGGGAGGCTGAGACAGGAGAATGGCGTGAACCCGGGAGGCGGAGCTTGCAGTGAGCCGAGAGCCACTGCACTCCAGCCTGGGCGACAGAGCAAGACTCTGCCTCAAAAAAAAAAAAAAAAAAAAAATTATTTAATATAGATCTATTCAGTTTTCCCACCCCTTCTAGATTCAGTGTTGGATATCACCATTCTTATTTTAAATAGTTTCCTTTTTTTTTTTTTTTTTTTGAGATGGAGTCTCACTGTGTCGCCCAGGCTGGAGTGCAGTGAGGGGCACCATCTCAGCCCACTGCAACTTGCACCTCCCGGGTTCAGGTAATTCTCCTGGCTCAGCCTCCTGAGTAGCTGGGATTACAGGTGCCCACCACCATGGCCAGCTAATTTTTGTATTTTTAACAGAGGTGGGGTTTCACCATGTTGGCCAGGCTGGTCTCGAACTCCTGACCTCAGGTGATCCACCCATCTCAGCCTCCCAGAGTGCTGGGATTACAGGCGTGAGCCACCGCACCTGGCCAGTTTCCCTGGTTCTAACACTCCGTTGTGATGGGGAGACCAACAACATTGGTCAGTTGAATATTGAAAACATTTGCGTACAGAACTAAACCCATCTTCTAATGAAAAATTAGTGTATTTGTGAAGAAAAGGTCATTGCATATTAGGCTTGTAGATAACATTTCAAACTTTACAGAGTGCCATTATATCTGTTGTGTATTGAGTTCCTTATTTTTTATTTATTTTATTTTTATTTTTATTTATTTATTTATTTTTTGAGACAGAATCTTGCTCTGTTGCCCAGGCTGCAGTGCAGTGGTGCTATCTCGGCTCACTGTAAGCACCGCCTCCCGGGTTCACGCCGTTCTCCTGCCTCAGCCTCCCGAGTAGCTGGGACTACAGGCGCCCGCCGCCAGTCCAGCTAATGTTTTTGTATTTTTAGTGGAGATGGGATTTCACCGTGTTAGCTGGGATGGTCTAGATCTCCTGACCTCGTGATCTGCCCGCTTCGGCCTCCCAAAGTGCTGCGATTACAGGCGTGAGCCACCGTGCCCTGCCTAGTCAGTTTTAAAATATTTTCATCACTCCAGAAAGCTACCTTATGTGTAACTTTTAGCTTATATAATATGTGGTGTTTTGTGTCTGGCATCTTTTACTTAGCATGATGTTTTCAAGATTCATCCATGTTGTAGTACATAGGGTTCATTCCTTTGTATCACAGAGATTCATGCCTTTTTATGGCTGCTATATCACATTTTGTTTTGTTTTTGTATAGCTGTACATATGTACCACATATGTGTAGGTACCGCTATACAACATGTCATTTTTCCATTTATCACTTGATGGACATTTCTGTTGTTTCTGCTTTTTGGCTATTATGAATCATGCTGTTAAGAACAAGTAAAAGTTTTTGTATAGACATATCATTACTTTTCTCTTGGGTATATATCTAGGAATGAAAATGCTGGATCATATGGTAACTTTTTGAGGTACTGCCAAATTAGCTTCCAAAGTAGCTGCTCAATTTTATATTCCTGCTAACAGTGTATGAGGATTCCAGTTTCTCTACATTATTTCATCGTAAGCTGTTAGAACAAGTGCTGATTCTTTTACTTTTTCAGTCTAATTTTCATAGTGTTCTTTAAAATTTACCTATTTAAAACTGCTTTGTAAACAATTATCTGACCTCTGTGGTCAGGGAAGATTTTCCAGAGGAAGTGACTATTGAATTGTCCGAAGTATCTGAATTTGTTAATCTTGTGAATATAGTGTGATAGAGAAAGGAAGGAGGAAAGACTGTCATAGGAAAATGGTATGCCAAAGCCCTGCGTGTATGAGCTGAAGGAAGGAGAATAGGTTATAGTCGAGTAATTCAAAGAAGATTGTGTCCTAAACACAAAGAATGAGCATGAAGGCCAGGTAGGCCATATTACCTTAAGAGCAATGGGAATTCATTGAAGGGTTTGAAACAAGAAGGATGAGTACATATACATTTTATAAAATCCATTCTGCTAACAGTGTCCAAAACAAAGAGACCTCACATTAGATGCAGGGAGTCCCATTCAACGGCTATTGGTGTAACCTAGGCAAAACGTTGTGGTAGTTTGGAACAGAACTACGGCAGTGGATTTGGAGAGACTGGATAGAGTAGGGAGACAGAAAGTAAAATGGACAGAAATATCTTAAATTACTGAAATTACTTGGTTACTTTGATTATGGTTATGTAAGTTTTAAAAATGATGATAGCTCCTGGTAAGTATGTTACTTTTCTGTATATTTGTGATTTGTGACATTTTTACTTCAATTTGTTTATATGAATTTAAGTACAATGATTATGCACACAAAGAGCTTTTGGGTGAATGGCCTTTTAGGGGAAAATCCTAATTCTTCAAAAGTCTAAAACTTTAAGAAATTATTCAATATTTAGTATACTTTTGTTTGTGTATCCTAAGTATCTCTTCCCTTTATAGCTACTCCTTGAGTTAATTGCAGTATGGAGAGGAAAATCAAAGAATATTAAACAAATATTCTCTCCTATGGTTTTAGATAAATGTGCAAAGAATTTGGGAATTTTTGATGAAGAAGAATTTATTAAATGAAAATGTATGATGTCATGCACATATTCTTTATATTTTAAATAGTATTATTTAATGGTTCTTTATTCTTTTAACTTTAGGAAACCAAATATATTTTGCCAGCTTTGGAAAAAGAATTATTCTTGGCAGAGCACAGTGACCTTGAAGAAGGTGGACTGGACCTGACTGTATCATTGAAACCAGTTAGTTTCTATATATCAGACAAAAAAGAAATGCTTCAGCAGTGCTTCTGTATTATAGGAGAGAAGAAGTTACAGAAGATGCTTCCTGATGTGTTAAAGGTACTTCATTACACAACACACTAGATACATACGTAGAGATACAACATTCTTTGTCGCAATTGTTTGTTTTACTTACTGCGTTTTTTTGTTTGTTTTTTTTGAGACGGAGTCTTGCTCTGTCGCCCAGGCTGGAGTGCAGTGGCGTGATCTTGGCCCACTGCAATCTGCCTCCCGGGTTCAAGCAATTCTCTTGCCTCAGCCTCCTGAGTAGCTGGGATTACAGGCACGCACCACCACGCCCAGCTAATTTTTGAATTTTTAATGGAAACAGGGTTTCACCACGTTGGCCAGGTTGGTCTCAAACTCCTGACCTCGTGATCCACCCACCTTGGCCTCCCAAAGTGTTGGGATTACAAGTGTGAGCCACCGTGCCTGGCCTTAATGCAGTTTCAATTGGATGTTTGCATCTAAAACAAGCTTCTTGAAAAGACTTTGTAAAATAAAGAACCATAAACAGCCTTGTATATCTAAAAATTTGCCAAGATAAAATGTTTAGGCAAGAAATTTGTTGACCCTGTGGAGATAATTCTGTTAAATGCAGGGAATGGTAGTAACTAATTGGACATATAATGTTTCTGGCACTTTAAGAAATAATGTCACAATATGCTGCTGTGTAACAACAAACAGTAATGGTTAATAATAGTTTATATTTCATTAGATTCACAAGTATTTTTATTTGATTATTTTTGAAAATTATTTAGGGAAATATTTGTTGTTCTAGTTTTATACAGTTGTAGAAATTGTCCGTGGACTCTCAAGTTAAGCCTGAGATCATATATCTAAAGATACAAGACTTTAATATTTTAAACCTTTAGAATAATTACTTAACATAAATAGATTGCTTAAGAATAGCTGGGAAACTGTCTCACTCTTTACTTTGTTCTTTGATAATAAATACAGCTTTATGCATTCCCATCAAATCTACAGTGTTCACATATTAACTGGCAGTTTTTCAGATTTCATCCCAGGAGAAGATGTGAATCTACTTGAGGCTTTAATTTATTTTATTGTAAGATTTTGCTAACTTAAATTTTTATGATTGAAATTTTCCAGTTTACATTGGGGCTGTGTTACATAAATGCATTTTTTAAAAATGTCATTTCCTTTAGAACTGTTCAATAGAAGAAATTAAAAAACTATGCCAGGAACAGTTAGAGCTCCTGTCTGAAAAAAAAATTTTGAAGATTCTTGAGGGTAAGAATACATATTTTTACATTCTGGCAACTTATTAATTAATACTATATTCAGCATAAATCCTGAGGTATTCTTTCTCCTACCTGGATATTTAATTTCATTATTGGGTTATCATTAAAGAGTGTTTTTACTTCTATTTGTACTAAAAAATATAGTTTACATATCAGAAAAGCATTTCAAGAATAGACAATATATCATTTTTCCAAATCAAGTGTATATAGCTAAGAGTATAATAAAATGAAATTTAAAAAGTTTACCAAAAATCTGTAAAAAAATTAATTATTGGAAAGGCAAAGAATTTCCCTTAAAATCTTTTTAATTTTCTGCTTTAGATTTTTTATAGTGTTTAGTTACCTATTACAATCTGTTTACTCTCTAATAAGACCCAGATGTAGAGTTAGAATACTTCCATGCAATTCACCAATATTTGTTTGTCTGCCTGTAGTATGACTACTCTTTGTGATACTCACACCTCTAGAATTTTGGATTTTCAGGCATGTTTTTTTTCGTTTTGGAACTTTGCAAGGATTTTAGTTTTAACGTGACAGAAGAAAAAACAAAAATTGGAGCCTTTTAGTTTCCAGAGATTGCTTCATTTTTAAATGTAAAATTGATGGCATTTTGTAACTCTGGAAATAGATATATACTTATGTATGTAGTGTGTAAGTGTATATACACATTTTCTTGTCTGTATACATTTATATAATAGATAAAAAGAAGGCAATGAAGCCGGGCGTGATGGCTCACGCCTGTAATCCCAGCACTTTGGGAGGCTGAGGCGGGCGGATCACAAGGTCAGGAGTTTGAGACCAGCCTGGCCAACATAGTGAAACCCCGTCTCTACTAAAAATATAAAAATTAGCCGGGCGTGGTGGCGGACGCCTGTAGTCCCAGCTACTTGGGAGGCTGAGGCAGGAGAATTGCTTGAACCCAGGAGGTGGAGGTTGCAGTGAGCCGAGGTCGCGCCACTGCACACCAGCCCTGGTGATGGTGCAAGACTCCGTCTTAAAAAACAAAGCAAAAAAGAAGTCAATGAGAAATACCTAAGGCATTGAAAAAATTATTTTAAATACAAGCAATTAAAAATTTAAATTTTGACCCAGTATAAAGTTCTTTAATCTGCATAACTTTTAAAGGTTATACTTTTTAATGTAATGATTACATCATTTTAACGTTTTTATAAGTGTGCTTTCAATAGTTCTTTTCATTTATAAGGTGACAATGGAATGGATTCTGATATGGAAGAGGAAGCAGATGATGGTTCTAAGATGGGATGTGATTTAGTCAGTCAGTAAGTTTAAAAACTTTCATTTTTATTTCAAAATGTCTTTGTTATTCCTTTGATGATTTCTTATATCAAGGATGTGATTGTTTTTCTGTGTTTTATTTATAAAATCATTCAGTGGTATAGAAAGTTTTATTTGTCTACTTGTAATGATGGGTCCTTTTGGTACGTATGAGGATGGAGTGAACTACTTTCAGGATTAAGATGATTTTTTAAAACTACTCTACATAGATACAGAACAATAGCAGTGCCAACCTAAAACAGAATCTCTGTTATTTGGATTTTGAATATACTCTTCATGATCCTCACTATTTATTTATTAAGCACTTACTCTACCAGGTACTATATTAAACAGCGTAGAACACTTGATCTCATGAAATTAATCTATGTATCTATTAATATTAGTCAATAATAGCCTCATTTCACAGATGAGATAGTTATGTTCATGTATAATTTACCTATAAATATATATTATTTGATTATTGGGATGATTAAAAAAATACCCATTTTGGGATGCTGTCTAATCAAGAAGCTACATGCTAATTATTAGTTTTTTCTTCATTAGTGCACATCAAACTTTCATCTTTTAATTTGAGCATCTATTGATGCTGTTTGCTTAAAATAATTATTTTGGTAGTTTCCAAAGAATGACTTGTTCTTTGCAAAGCTTAGCATTTTTCCTGAAGAATATAAAAGATTTGTGCTAGATCAGAAAAAGATAAAGTATAAAAGAAAAATAAATACTTGTGTCACAGGCAGTAGTACACATAAGAAGAGGTTACCAGGGGCAGTAGCATAGAGAAGTACATAGTTAACCAGAAATGCAGAATTTTTTCATTTCTAAAAGAATGCTATTGGGTAGGAGTATTATAGGGTAATTTATATGAAAACATAGAGTAAGCCAGACACGGTGGCTCATGCCTGTAATCCCAGCACTTTGGGAGGCTGAGGCAGGCTAATCACTTGAGGTCAGGAGTTGAAGACCAGCTTGGCCAAGATGGTGAAACCCTGTCTCTACTAAAAATACAAAAAAATTAGCTGGGCGTGGTGGCACGCGCCTGTAATCCCAGCTACTCTGGAGGCTGAGGCAGAGAATTGCTTAAAAACGTAGAGGGGCGGAGGTTGCAGTGAGCTGAGATTGTGCCACTGCACTCCAGCCTGGGCGACAGAACAAGACTCCGTCTCAAAAAAAAAAAAGAAAACATGGAGTAGAAAGTGTACACATTTTTAACATCTTACCATTGGCGTTCCTGCAAAATACTTAGCTTTAAATCATTTATATAGTATACTAATTTATTTCAGCTAGTTTAAGGATTTACAAGGACTGTTAACTTTTTAATATTTTAAAGTTTCTTAAATTATCTTAATTAATCACTTTGTTTCTTTTTAAAAAATTTTCTTTCCCCCGATCCCCACATTGATCAACATTTTGTTTCTTGATGCTACTTATAGAGAATCCTAAATTGAGCTTCTGCTTGTTTATATTTGTTTTCCCTTTTCAAAAATCTCTTTATTTTTTTCCAGTTTTTGAGGTGCCATTAGGCTTAAGTGCTTTACTTCTTCATACCTGAGCATTAGTGTTACGTTTTCAACTGTTAGAAGCCATTTATTGGTGTATTAGTTTGTTTTCATGTTGCTGATAAAGACATACCCAAGACGGGGCAATATATAAAGAAAAAGAGGTTTAATGGACTCATAGTTCCACATGGCTGGGGATGCCTCATAATCATGGTGGAAGGTGAAAGGTGCTTCATACGATTCATACATGGTGGCAGCAAGAGAGAATGAGGGAACCACTGTGAAAGATCTGATGGTTATAAAACCACCCCATGATTCAATTATCTCCCACTGATTCCCTTCCACAACATGTAAGAATTATGGGAGCTATAATTCCAGATGAGATTTGGGTGGAGACACAGCCAAACCCTATCATTCTGCCCCGGCCCCTCCCAGATCTCGTGTCCTCACATTTGAAAACCAATCATGCCTTTCCAACATTCCCCCAAAGTCTTAACTCATTTCAGCATTAACTCAAAAGTCTACAGTCCAAAGGCTCATCTGAGACAAGGCAAGTCCCTTCCACCTATGAGCCTGTAAAATAAAGCAAGTTAGTTACTTCCTAGATATAATGGGGATACAGGCGTTGGGTAAGTACACCCTTTCCAAATGGGACAAATTGGTCAAATTGAAGGGGCTACAGGCCCCATGCAAGTCTGAAATCCAGCAAGACAGTCAAATCTTAAAAGCTCCAAAATGATCTCTTTTGATTACATGTCTCACATCCAGGTCACACTGATGCAAATAGTAGGTTTCCATGGTCTTGGGAAGCTACGCCCTTGTGGCTTTGCAGGGTATGGGCTCCCTCCTAGCTGCTTTCACATGCTGGTGTTGAGTGTCTGAGGTTTTTCCAGGTGCACAGTGCAGGTTGTCAGTGAATATACCATTCTGGGATTTGGAGGATGGTGGCCCTCTTCTCCCAGCTCCACTAGGCAGTGCCCCAATGAGGACTCTGTGTAAGGCTTCAACCCCACATTTCCCTTCTGCACTGCCCTAGCAGAGGTTCTCTATATGAGCCCCACCCCTGCAGCTAACTTCTGCCTGGACATTTAGGTGTTTCCATACATCCTGTGAAATCTATGTGGAGGTTCCCAAACCTCCTGCAGGTGCACATTTCTTGACTTCTGTGCATCTGCAGGCTCAACACTACATGGAGGCTGCCAAGGCTTGGGGCTTGCGCCCTCTGAAGCACCAAGTCCCTAGGATGCACATAGCAGGGGAGCCCTAAGCCTGGCCCATGAAACTATTTTTCCCTCCTAGGCCTCCAGGCCTGTGATGGGAGGGGCTGCTGTGAAGACCTCTGACATTTTCCTCATTGTCTTGGTGATTAACACTGGGCTGCTTGTTACTTATACAAATTTCTGCAGCCAGCATGATTTTCTCCGCAGAAAATGGGTTTTTCTTTGGCGTTGGAGGCTGCAAATTTTCTGAACTTTTATGCTCTGTTTCCCTTTTAAAACTGAATGCTTTTAATAACACCCACATACCTCTGAATACTTTGCTGCTTAGAAATTTCTTCCAGCAGATACCCTAAATCATCTCCCTCAAGTTCAAAGTTTCACAAATCTCTAGCTCAGGGACAAAATGCTGACAGTCTGCTAAAATATAGCAAGAGTCACCTTTACCCCAGTTCCAAACAAGTTTCTCATCTCCATCTGAAACCACCACACCCTGGATTTCCTTGTCCATATCATTATCGGCATTTGGTCAAAGCCATTCAACAAGTCTCTAGGAAGTTCCAGACTTTCCCACATTTGCCTGTCTTCTGGGCCCTCCAAACTGTTCTAACCTCTGCCTGTTACCCAGTTCCACATTTTTGTGTATCTATAAAGCAGTACCCCACTCTTCTGGTACCAATTTACTGTATTAGTGTGTTTTCACACTGCTAATAAAGACATACCTGTGACTGGGTAATTTATAAGGAAAAAGAGGTTTACTGGGCTCACAGTTCCATATGGCTGGGGAGGCCTCACAGTCATGGTGGAAGGCAAAAGATACTTCTTATATGGTGGTAGCAAGAGAGAATGAGGGAACCAAGCGAAAGGGGTTTTCCCTTATAAAACCATCAGATCTTGTGAGACTTACTCACTACCACCAGAACAGTATGGGAGAAACTGCCCCCATGATTCAGTTGTCTCCCACCAGTTTCCTCCTACAATATGTGGGAATTACGGGAACTACAATTCAAGATAAAACTTGGGTGAGGACATAGCCGAACTATACCAAGTGGATAGCCAATTACAGTAGCTATTTAACTTTTTTTAACGATTACAGCAATGGCTGTGAATGGTGGTTTACACCTGTGATCCTAGCACTTTGTGAGAACAGGTTGAGAGGATCACTTGAGGCTAGGAGTTTGAGACCAGTCTGGGCAACACAGACCCTGTCTCTACAAAAAATTAAATTAGATGAGGTCTTGCTATGTTACCCAGGTTGATGTTGAATTCCTGGCCTCAAGCTGTCCTCCCACCTCAGCATCCCAAAGCATGGGTGACTCCATTTTGATTTTTAGTCAAGGTTTTTTCTAAAGTTATAGAATAGGATTTAAGGTTTAAAGATGAGAGAGAGGGCTTGACACACTTGCTTATGCCTGTAATCCCAGTACTTTGGGAGGCCAAGGTGGGTGGATCACTTGAGGTCAGGAGTTTGAGACCAGCCTGGCCAACATGATAAAACCTGGTCTCCACTAAAAATACAAAAATTAGCCAGGCCTGGTGATGCGTGCCTGTAATCCCAGCTACTTGGGAGGCTGAGGCAGGAGGGTCACTTGAACCTGGAAAATGGAGGTTGCAGTGAGCCAAGATCCCCCCCCACTGCACTCCTGGGTGACAGAGCGAAACTCCCATCTCAAAAAATAAAGAAAGAAAGATGACAGGTTTTCACAACTTCTCCTATGCTGCTGACCCACTGTGACTCTGCAAGGCTGGTGCCGTCTCTAGCTTACTGAACTCTAGGTGAAGGAAAAGGGGACTAAGTAAGGAGGTTGCTATATGGTGGCTCCTACAAAGCAGACTGCACATTAACTGGTGGTAAAGCACCTAGGAAGCAACTGACTACAAAGCCTGCATACGAGAGTGCACCCTCTCCTGGAGTGGTGAAGAAACCTCATTGTTACAGGCCTGGTACTGTGGCACTCCATGAAATCAGTTGTTTCTGGAAGTCCGCTGAACTTCTGAATCACAAACTTCCCTTCCACAGTTTGGCTTGAGAAATTGCTCAGGACTTCAAATCAGACCAGTGCTTGCAGAGCACAATAGCTGTTGGTGCTTTGCAGGAGGCAAGTGAGACCTGTCTGGTTGACCTTTTTGAAGACACCAACCTGTGTGCTGTCCATGCCAAATGTATAACAATTATGCCAAAAGATACCCAGTCAGCGTGGAGAACGTCCTTTTAAGAAGCCACTGTGATGGGAAACATTTCATTCTCTAAAAGAGAAACCCCCCACAATTTTTTTCCTGTTATTGGTAGTTTTGAGCTTAGAATTTTTTTTGCCATAGAGTCAAAAGGTACCTGTATTAGTCGGGGTTCTCTAGAGGGACAGAACTAATAGGATATATGTATGTGTGAAAGGGAGTTTATTAAGGAGAATTGAGTCACATGATCACAAGGTAAAGTCCCATGATAGGCTGTCTACAGGTTGAGGAGCACAGAAGCCAATGGTGGATCAGTCCAAGTCCCAAAACCTCAAAAGTAGGGAAGCTGACAGTGTAGCCCTCAGTCTGTGGCCAAAGGCTGAGAGCCCCTGGCAAACACTGGCATAAGTCCAAGAATCCAAAAACTGAAGAACCTGGAGTCTGATGTTCAAGGGCATCCAGCATGGGAGAAAGATGAAGGCCAGAAGACTCAGCAAGTCTACTCTTACATCTTTTCCTGTCTGCTTTATTCTAGCTGTGCTGGCTGCTGATTAGATGGTGCCCACCGATTGAGGGTGGGTCTGCCTCTCCCAGTCCACTGACTCAAATGTTAATCTCCTTTGGCAACACCCTCACAGACAGACCTAGGAACAATACTTTGCACCCTTCACTCCAATCAAGTTGACACTTAATATTAACCATCATAGTACCTAAGTATATGATTGTTAGTGAAAAAATAGGGGATAGAAATCAAGTATTTCCAGTTTTTCCATTTTTATTTATGTATGAATTTTTAACATAAATTCAGGGACATAAAGCATTAATGCAAGTCACAATATTTCAGTGAACAAGTTTCAGTGGTTCAACTTTATAATAATTATAAATCTGTTAAAATTTTCTGGGAAAAAATGATATCATAAACAGCACTTTTGCCCTTTTTAGAATTTACTACAAAGCAACAACAAAAATAGACAGAAATAGAAATTATCTCGGATGAAATGAGATATCCTTAACTTCAAATCACTTTGAGGAACTGTTCTTAAATGCGGTGATTTTCAAGTAATGTTGTGGAAAGATACCTGTGGAAAACTTCCATGTATATAAATCTCAAAGATTCAGTGTATGTTTCTCCAAAGTCAGAGGAAGAGTTTCAGGGAAGAAGGAAACTTGAATGTTGCTCCTTTTTTTTGACTAGTAGCCATGTAGTGGTGGATCTGTTTCTCCAGAGTAAGATGGATGTTGGTTGCAGGTAAGATTTTGGCTCTTTGGGAATCTTGGCAAAGATAATAACTACAAAGGTGTTTACTTTGGGGTAGATAGGTACTTGTTGATTTGCACTGAAGATCCTAGAGGAAAGTGTTGGATTTTTTTTTTTTTTTTGACAGTGTCTCACTCTGTCCCCCAAGCTGGAGTATAGTGTGCAGTCTTGCCTCACTGAAACCTCTCCCTCCCATGCTCAAACGATCCTCCCACCTTGGCCTCCCAAACTGCTGGGACTAGAGGCTTAAGCCACCACGCCTGGCCAAAGTGGTGGATCTTGAGGAAAACTTGGTTTACTGAGGTCTGAGAACTCCTGTGGGGAAATGGAGGAAGATGGGGAATGGGAAAGGGAAAGTTAACATATATCTTGCATGAATATGCCTGGTTACTTTCATTTTATAAGTCGAAGATAGAATTGAATGCGCCAGCTGTTTCCTGTCTCTGAGTCTGGGAGAACCTGAAAAAAACTGGGGAGTAGATATCTCAAAGAATAGTGTTTTACTTCTTCATTGTGGATCTGTGGAGGGAGAGACTGCTTTGCTTTCTGCCAGTTTCAGAGTAGCTGCTAAACCTGAGTCCCAAGGAATTGACCATAATGACATGCATAAACACATGCATGAATACATATATAACATCTTTAAAGGATCTTGATATCTGGAGAAAAGATAACTTGAAAGAAACAAAGCACATGCCAAGCTAAATTAAACTGTTAGAGGAATGAACACTTGCAGGGAATAAAATGAGCTCTTATGGAAAATCAAGTGCAGCACAAATAATTATTCTTGGGCTGAAAAATATGATTTTTTTAAACTAAATTCTGTAAGTTAATCAGAGTAGGGGGTCGTTACTGTTAAGTCCCAAATTAGATGCCTGAAAGAATGGAACACAAAGCAAAAATATAAAAGATGGAAATCATAAGAGAAAATAATCAAGTAAGTTAGAAGGCTTTAGCATCCTCATGTATAATAAATAGGAATCCTAGAAAGAGAAAATGAAACATAGAAAGGAAAAGTAAAATACTAAATCATTAAGAAATTATTAAATAATAATTCAATAATATAGGAATTTTTTCCTGTGTGATAAATATAGGAAAATATAACAAATATAGAAAATATATTTAATAAATATAGGAAAATTTTTCTGACCTGAAAAACAAATTTAGTCTTCAAATTTAAAGTGCTCACTGAGTTCTAGGCAGGATTGCAAGGAAACAATAACATGGAAGCAGCTTTTTTTTTATAAAGTGAAAAATTTAACAGCCTTCCAGTCGTCATAACACATCAAAGAAGGAAAAGGATCAGATTTTTCATTGCAATACCAGAAACTGTAATAAGATAATGGAGTAACGTATTCATACAACTGAAATTGCAACCCTTGCTTCTATACTTGGTTAAGATACCATTCATCTGTTGGGTGAAAGAAGGATGCAGTTAGGCAGGAATGCATAGTTATATACCCTTGTACTCATCTGAGAAAAATACAGTCATGTGACAATAATGGGGAATTGTACTGAGAGATGTGTAGTTAGGTGATTTGTTGTGCAAACATCATAGACTACACTTAGACAAACCTAGATGTTACAGGTTCAGTATCCTTTATTGGAAATGCTTGGGGCCAGAAGTGTTTTGGATCTCAGATTTTTTTTCAGATTTTGGAATATTTGCATATACATACTGATATCTTGGGGATGGACCCAAGTCTAAACATGAAATTCATTTATGTTTCATATACATCTTATATATATAGCCTGAAGGTAATTTTACACAATATTTATTTATTAAACAAATTATTTTAGAGGCAGGTCTCGCTCTTTTGCCCATGCTGGAGTGCAAGGTGCAATCATAGCTCACTGTAGCCTCAAACTCCCGAGCTCAAGTGAACCGTCTCAGCTTCCCAAGCAGCTGGGACTATAGGTGTGTGCTACCATCCCTGGCTTACTTTTAAATTTTTTATAGAGACAGGATCTCACTATGTTACCCAGGCTGGTCTTGAACTCCCAACCTCAAGTGATCTTCCCATCTTGGACTCCCAAAGTGCTAGGATTACAGACATGAGCCACTGCACCTAGCCAATGTTATAAAATATTTTTAGTACTTTTTTTTTTTTTTTTTTTTGAGACAGAGACTTGCTCTGTCCCCAGGCTGGAGTGCAGTGGCAAGATCTAGGCTCACTGCAAGCTCTGCCTCTCAGATTCATGCCATTCTCCAGCCTCAGCCTCCCGAGTAGCTGGGACTACAGGCACCCACCACCATGCCCAGCTAACTGTATTTTTAGTAGAGACAGGCTTTCACCGTGTTAGCCAGGATGGTCTCAATCTCCTGACCTTGTGATCTGCCCGCCTCAGCCTCCCAAAGTGATGGGATTACAGGCGTGAGCCACCGCGCCTGACCAAATATTTTTAATGCTTTTGTGCACCTGTCACAAGAGGTCAGGTGTGGAATTTCCCACTTGTGGCATTATGTTGGTGCTAAAAAATTTCATATTTTGGAGCATTTTGGATTTCAGATTTTCAGATTAGGGATGCTTAAACTATAGCCTACTACATACCTAGGCCATGTGATACAGCCTGTTATTCCTAGGCTCCAAACCTGTACAACAGGTTATTGTAGTGAATACTGTAGACAGTTGTGGTACAGTGGTAAGTATTTGTGTATCCAAATATTATCTAAGCATAGAAAAGGTACAATAAATGACACATCTGTACAGGGCACTTACCAATACAGAAGTATGATCATGTATATAGAAAGTTTTAAGGAATCTCAAAAAAAAAAAAAAAAAGCTGTTAGAATGCATATATGATAGAATAATGACCTCCCCCTCAACCAAAAGATATCCAGATTTTAATTCCCAGAATCTGTGAATATGTACTTTTAAAAGACAAAAGAGACTTTGCTGATGTGATTAATTAAGTTAAGGATCTTGAGATGGGAAAACTCTTCTGGATTATCAAGGTGAGACCAGTATAATCATGAGGATCCTTATATGAGGGAGATAAGACAGTTAAAGCCAAGAGATGCTGGGCTGGGCACAGTGACTCACACCTGTAATCCCAGCACTTTGGGAGGCCAAGGTGGGTGGATCACAGGGTCAGGAGATCAAGACCATGCTGGCTAATATGGTGAAACTCTGTCTCTACTGAAAAACAAAAAATTAGCCGGGCATGGTGGTGGGCGCCTTTAGTTGCAGCTACTTGGGAGACTGAGGCTGGAGAATGGCATGAACCCGGGAGGCAGAGCTTGCAGTGAGCTGAGATCGCACCACTGCACTCCAGTGCTGGGCCACAGCACGAGATTCCGTCTCAAAAAAAAAAAAAAAAAAAAAAGGCAAGAGATACTGGAAGCAGAGATTAAAATGATGTGCTTTGAAGATGGAGGAAAGATCCACAAGCCAGGGAATGTAGGCTGCCTTTTAGAAGCTGGAAAAGACAGAAAGAAAGTAGATTTTTCCCTGGATCCTCTGCAAGAAATTACCTACAACTTATTCTAGTTCTTAAGACTTATTTTGGACTTACAACCTTCAGAACTGTATGAGGATAAATATATGTTCTTTTAAGCCACTAAACTTGTGATAGTATGTTAGAGTGGCAATAGAAAACTAATACAATGTACTTGATTAAAATCTGGACAATAAGCAAAGTTATGGATTGGTTGCCTAGAACAATAGGGTCATTTTCTATGACCTAAGCAATGTTTTAAAATTTTTGAAATTGTTTCCAACATTCCAAGTGAGATCGCATCACAATCTGGATTTCTTAGTTGCTCGAAAAAAAATCAGATCAAGCAACTTTCCTGGGTGTGCCAAAAATTAGAGCTGAGTGCTGCAGTTCTTTATATGACATCATATTTCAGTGTACTACCTACTACTTCGTTTGCCTGAATGTTTAATATACAAAATGTTTATAAAATGAGACTCTGATTGAAGGGGAAAATACATAAAGGACAAAAGTTGGCTTTAGAAACAATTATATCAATTTGTCAGCTTCTTATCAGCTGAGACATACAGCTTTTTTAATAGAAAAATAATTTCAAATATGTCTAGATTAAAGCACTCTGTGTTATTAAAATACGTGAAAAAATTTGGTGTTTTCTTTTAATGGGCGACCTATACTTTTTTATTATAGTGTTTTTTTGTTTTTGTTTTTGTTTTTTGAGATAGGGTCTCTGTCTGTTGCCCAGGCTGGAGTGCAGTAGTGTGATCTCAGCTCATTGCAACCTCCACCTCCCAGATTCAAGCAGTTCTCCCACCTTAGCCTTCCAAGTAGCTGGGATTACAGGTGCATGCCACCACGCCTGGCTAATTTTTGTATTTTTTAGTAGAGTTGGGGTTTTGCCATGTTGCCCAGGCTGGTGTTGAACCCCTGACTTCAAGTGATCCACCCGCCTTGGCCTCCCAAAGTGTCTTTTATTATAGTTTTAATTAGAAAGGACATAACATCAATAGAATTGTCTAAGAAGCTGTAATGTGACATCTTTCAGTATGAGGTGTACATATATGTGTGTATATGTATGGTATTTAATGTAACCTATGTATGTTAGTTTTCTCATAACACATTAAAGATTTTAAGATACAGAATTATGCACAAGTGTTTTGAACAAGCTTTAAAGATTCTAAATTTATCTTTACAGTTTATCTTCTCATACTGCCAGCTTTATATATTCAAATTCTATTTCTCCTCTAAGGTCAGCTTTCAAATGTATTTTTTTTCCAGATTTTTCTTTCTATTGCGGTTTTAAAGATTATTTCCCTACTTTTACCATACCTTCAGATAGCTCCTTTTTACTACCAATAGTAACAAGAAAGCAGTAGCCATAAGATATTTTTGATAGTGTACTAGTTTGAAACTTGAAATTAATAATGAGTGTTGCAACAGTTTTAATGGAGATGAAGATTAGGTACTGTGGAGATACAAAATCCATAGTTTCTAAATACCTTCATTTTTTAATGAATTTAGAAAATTGATTTCATGGAGGTAGTAAATAGAATGGTGGGTACCAGAGGTTGGGGTGGGTATGGGGAGAGGTTGGGTGAAGAAGGTTAGTTCAGTGAATACAAAAATACAGTTAGATAAAAGGAATAAGTTCTGGTGTTCAATGGCACAATAGGCTACTGTAGTTAACAATAATTTATTGTTTATTTTGAAATAGGTAGAAGAGAAAACTTTAAAATGTTCCCAGCACAAGGAAATGTTAAGTGTTTGAGGTGATGGATATTCCAGTTATGCAGATGTCATCATTATTCATTGTATGCTTGTATTTGAAATACCACATATACCCCATAAACATGTACAAGCATTAGGTATCTGTAAAAAAAAATTTTTTTTTTTTTTTGAGATAGAGTCTCGCTCTGTTGCCCAGGCTGGAGTGCAGTGGCATGATCTCAGCTCACTGCAAGCTCCACCTCCCAGTTTCACGCCATTCTCCTGCCTCAATCTCCCGAGCAGCTGGGACTGCAGGCACCCGCCACCATACCCAGCTAATTTTTTGTATTTTTAGTAGAGACAGAGTTTCACCATGTTAGCCCGGATGGTCTTGATCTCCTGACCTCGTGATCCACCCTCCTCAGCCTCCCAAAGTGCTGGGATTACAGGCGTGAGCCACCGTGCCTGGCCCAGGTATCTGTAAAATTTTTCAAAGAGTGAAAAAAGGCAAGGAATGGTATTGTCACCTTAGGGAAAAGAAAATGAGCAAATTTATGTTTTATTTCAGGTTGTCTGAAAACTTTAGCATGTATAGTTTTGTGTAGTGTTTTAAAACTATTAGGGATTGTGACAACATTTGTAAAAGTTACAGATTAAGACAACATTGCTTAACAAAGCAGCAATTTTAAGTAAATATGTAGGTAGTATGGAGTCTTGGAATTAGAGTGTTGTCTCTGATCGGAGATGGGCTGGAAAGAAAGCTTTATTCTGGTTAAAATAGCACTAAAAATGAGAACAGGTATTAGTTTGGCCTGTAATATTAGATGATTATGTTCTAAAGAATGTGCTTATAATGAAATTTAAGTCTTGAATAACACAATAAAATAATCAGGATTGAGGTCTTATATATAAGGAATGAAAGTGTAAATACTGTAGGAAAATCTTAGCAGTTTTAAAATTGCTTTCTCTAAATATCTTTATTAATTTTAAATGAATGTGCTTTTATTGAGTAATTTTGAGGGAGATATCAGTGAAAATGATGCTGCATTTTCCTACAGATGATAAACAGTGTTGAGATAGTATCATAGATGTAGAAGATAAATAAAGTTTTAAAATCTTAAGTTCTCAAAATAAGTTATAACACAAAGTAGGTACTTTTTCTTTTTGAGGCAGCTGCTCTCTTGTCACCCAGGCTGGAGTGCATTGGCTCAATCACGGGTCACTGCTGAAGTAATAAGTGATCCTCCTACCTCAGCCTCCTGAGTAGTTGGGACCACAGGCATGAGCCGTGACAACCAGCTAATTTTTAAATTTTTTGTAGAGACCCTGTGTTGCCCAGGCTAGTCTCAACTCCTTGGCTCAAGGGATCCTTCTGCCTCAGCCACCCAAAGTGCTAGGATTATAGGCATGAGCCACTGCACCCAACCAAAGTAGGTTCTATATGAGTGTTTTGGAGCTGTTGTTTCTAGCCACTACTGCTTTCTTAGCAGAGGATGGGTGTGTTTTAAATTAGTTACCAAATTTTAATTTGAAATTGTTGACTTAAAAAAGATGCTGCTAAATAGGCCTTACATTTAGGCAATATGTATAAATGGAACTATTTTATTTCCAATGAGAATATTTAAATACCTAATATGTTCTTTAGGGAATTGTTTGTAATGTGAGTAAGTCTTTGATAATAATTATTTTAGGGCATGGTGGCTTATGCCTGTAATCTGAGCACTTTGGGAGGCTGAGGTGGGAGGATTGCGTGAGTCCAGGACACTGAGGCTACAATGAGCTTTGATTGTGCCACTGCCCTCCAGCCTGGGCAACAGATTGATACTCTGTCTAAAAATATATACATTATATGTGTATCTCTCTGTCTGTTTAAAATCTCCATTTAAGTTGCCTCTTTTATAAATCTGAAATATGAGTGCTTTTGTTTAAAATAGAATACATGTGTATTCTTAAAATATAAATTGATCAAAAAGCAAGTTGGTGTCTTGTAATTACTAGTTACTACTTAAAGTGTACTGATTACTGGTTATACTAGATTTTAGTACATTGTAACAGTTATGTTTCTTACGTAGTCTGCAATGTACTCCACCCTTCAAAACAGGAGTTTCCTGCGTACTGCCATTTATGGTCAGGGTAGGCATTTAGAGAAGATAGAATGAAAGAAAGTGCGTAAATGTACGAGGTTTAATGACTGCTTTTGCAGTAAGATATTTATTCTTGAAAAATACTGGCTATTCCTTTGGCTCGATCAGTTGTCTTATTGAGAGCAGTAACTGGAGTTACCTCTATAACCACTCTTCTATTGCTGAACCCTAGCAGTGATATGTGGTAGAACTCTTGCTGTTTGTTAGTTTAATAAATTTTCATGAGTGTATAGAGTTACATAGCCCATCCGCTTACATAGTCCAATTGAAAGCCAGAGATTAACAGCTGCATTAGATTTTTTATTTATTTATTTTTGAGATGAAGTCTGGCTCTGTTGCCCAGGCAGGAGTGAAGTGGCATGATCTTGGCTCACTGGAACCTCCACCTCCAAGGTTCAAGTGATTCTCCTGCCTCAGCCTCCCAAGTAGCTGGGATTACAGGCACCCTCCACCATGCCCGGCTAATTTTTGTATTGTAGTAGAGATGGGGTTTCACCATGTTGGCCGAGCTGGTCTCGAACTCCTGACCTCAGGTGATCCACCCACCCCGGCCTCCCAAAGTGCTGGGATTACAGGTGTGAGCCACCATGCCCGGACTGCATTACTTTTTCTACTGAGCTATTATAATACAGCTACTCACCATCTTTTTTTTTTTAAGACAGAGTTTTGCCCTGTCACCTAGGCTGGAATGCAATGGCGTGATCTTGGTTCACTGCAGCCTCTGCCTCCCTGGTTCAAGCGATTATCCTGCCTCAGCCTCCTGAGTAGCTGGGATTACAGGCACGCATCACCATGCCTGGCTGATCTTTGTATTTTAGTGGAGACAGGGTTTCACCATGTTGGCCAGGCTCGTCTCTAATTCCTGTCCTCAGGTGGTCTGCCCTCCTCTGCCTCCCAAAGTGTTAGGATTACAGGCATGAGCCACTGCGCCTGGTCTCTTTTATTTTTAATAAGGGAAAAACATCCATGTCCTTTTTGATGAGTTGGAGCCATCCAGTAGGTTCAGCTCATGTCATTAGAATACTAAGAATTTGAATTGTTTCAATTTAGGTGACATATATTCCCTGAATATGTATGTATAAATAGCTTTCAGAGGGGCAATGGTGTTCAGCCAAATGATAACCTCTCTCAGTAAGTGTCAGCAAAACTGAACTTGTTGGGAATAAAAGAGTTCTCCTTAAACCACTATTAATAAACTTGAATGCAATAAAGTATTTGGGTAAAATTTACCGTGCTCTATAGAACTGCATTAATGGGCAGCATAAATCTGTAGTACATACCTAAGGAAATATTTTTTATCAAAAATACAGACCTGAGGCTGGGCACAGTGGCCCACGCCTGTAATCCCAGCACTTTAGGAGGCCAAGGTGAGAGGATCACTTGAGGTCAGGAGTTGGGGACCAGCCCAGCTAACATGGTGAAACCCTGTCTCTTCTAAAAATAGAAAAATTAGCTGGGTGTGGTGGTGCTTGCTAGTAGTCCCAGCTACTTGGGAGGCTGAGGCAGGGGGATCACCTGAACCGGGGAGGCAGAGGTTGCAGTGAGCTGAGATCGCACCGTTGCACTACTGGACAACAGAGCGACTCCGTCTCAGAAAAAAAAAAAAAAAATTATATATATATGTATATATGTATACACACACACACGTATATGTGTGTGTATGAATACATATGTGTGTATGTGTGTGTCTATATACACACCCCTGAGATCTAGGCCTCTTGGGAATTATCCAGTTGGGAAATTGACCTGTGATTCAGACAACTCAGATAACCACTCTGGAATGTATCAGTTGTTATGTACCAGTTACTTACTTGCTTAACTCTATCACAGAGAAATTTTAATGTACAAAAAAGAAAAGGCAGCAGTACGATGAACCCTTGCATACTTATCACTCATTATGTCCCTTCCATATGACTTTAAACACCCTCCTCCCAGTTTTTCTAATCTGATTACTTTGAAGCAAATCTTGATATAGTTACTTTTAAATAGGAAACAGATAGGCATCTTTCCAGAATCTATAGAACTTTTCCTTAGAATGGGAGAGCATGAGCTTGCCAGAAGCCTGAGGTGGGATCTTCATTTCAATCAGGTGGTATGCTTGGCAACTGTTTCCCTGTGGGGAACTCTGAGGGACTTGGGAAGCATTGTTACCTGTTTTTGTAGCTGCTTCTGGGTAAAAAATAAAAAATAAAAGTTATTCTATTACAGAAACCTAACTTTTAAACTGTATCTATTGTCATTTTTCCATCAGTCAATTTACTGCCTCATCCTGCTGCTCAAGCACTGGGTTAGATGATTAGCAGGTATTTTTCCTTTTTTCTACTCTTTCTCTATCACCTTTTTTAAAAATTGAAGTTTCTCTTAATCACTTAACTGATTTGTTTTATTGATTGTTCATTTCATTTGAAAAATAAATTCACTAATGTTCACAGTATCCTAAATTGGTTGTTAATGACTACTCTCTAATAATGGCCATGTACCTGTCCCATCATTTAAACTGTTTGCTTACCAAGAGTCTCTCATCTCTGTTTCCAAGGCAATTTATAATTGTGTAATTTAAATATGTAAACAGATTAACTATTAATAAGAAAAGATTAATTGATTAAATTGTTTTGAGTTTGATAAAACTCGAGTTTCTAAAAAGTTGCACTCAATTAGCTGTAGGGAAACAATATCTGGAGGGGCATTGTATAAATATAAATGGGTTTTTTTTCACATTCGGATTTTTTCATTTTAACTAAGCCAAAACTAGAAATGTCAACAATGGTTTATGTGAGTAGGATGATATGGAACTCTATTCCATGGATTTGTATTAAAGGTAAGGCCATGGCCCCATATCCAAAGATTGGTGAATTAAAGATGTGTTTTTAATTTTAAGTTAATAAAAAATGCTCAAAATTACATATTTAACTTTAAAAAAAAGTGTTTCCTATGTTAATAAGTTTCTTTTTTTGTGGAAGTAACATTTTCTGTCTGAGTTAAATAAAAGGAATTTCACTGTATTAGGTTTTATTTTGGTTTATTTTATGGTTCATTTTTTGTTACTTTTTATTATGAAAAATATCAAGCATGTAGAAAAGTAGAAAGAATGGTATAATCAACTCCCATATACCTGTCATCTAGATCTAACAGTTATTACAGTTTTCCATGTTTGCTTCATCTATTTTCTTGTAGTATTTTCAGTATATTGCAGATGTTTTAAATCTAATTTTTAAATTTTAATATTTGCCTATACAGTCATATCTTTATAACACTTAATGTAATTGGCAATAATTCTCTAATATGTGATAAATTTATTTCATATTCAGATTTTCCCAGATGTTCCCTAAAGGTCTTTTACATGTAGTTTCTCTGAAGCAGACAGAGTACAAGCAAGAGTACACATTGCATTTAGTTGTTCTCTCTTTTTTTTTTTTGAGATGGACTCTCACTCGTCACCCAGGCTGGAGTCCAGTGACATGATCTCAGCTCACTGCAAACTCTGCCTCCCGGGTTCACATCATTCTCCTGCTTCAGCCTCCAGAATAACTGGGACTACAGGCGCCCGCCACCACGCCTGGCTAATTTTTCGTATTTTTGGTAGAGACGGGGTTTCACTGTGTTAGCCAGGATGGTCTCGATCTCCTGACCTCGTGATCTGCCCGTCTCAGCCTGCCAAAGTGCTAGGATTACAGGCGTGAGCCACCACGCCCGGCTGTTCTCTCTCTTAAGTCTCTTTTAATGTAGAACTGTGTCCACCTTCCTATTGTCTCTTGTTTGCTTTTTTATTAATAAATGATCTTGTTGAAGAAAGTAGGTAAGTTGTCCTGTACACCTGTTGGCTTTATCTGATTGTATCTTCATGGTGTTATTTGACTTGTTCCTTTATCCTCTGATTTTTCTTGTAAGCTGGGATTTATTAACTTTTTAAAATTATAAGTGTGTTAGTTTCCTATTGCTGCTATAACAAATTACCACAAACTTAGTGGTTTAAAGCAACATATATTTATTCTCTTATAGTTCTGGAGATCAGAAGTGAAAATCAGTTTTTCTGGGCTAAAGTCAAGGTGTCAGCAGGGCTGGTTATTTCTGGAAGCTCTGAGGGGAGAATTCATTTTCTTGCCCTTTTCAGCTTCCAGTTGCTGCTTATGTTCTCTGTATTGGCCCTTTCCTTCATCTTCAGAGCATATCACATCATTCTCTGCTTCCAGAGTGATATTGCCATTTCTTCTGACTTCTCTTATATCCTTATAAAATGATTACTGTGACCACATTGGGCTCGCCAGAGTAATGCAAGATAATCTCCCCATTTCAAGATCCTTAATGACAATCACAAAGTCCTTTTTTGCCATATAAGGTAACATTCACAGGTTCTGGGGAATTAGAATGTGGGCATATTTGGGGGACTGTTATTCAGCCTAGCATAATAAGGAAGGAATAGTATGAAGTTGAGGATGACTCCTGTTGACTTTCAAATAAAAGCAAAGTTGTATGTACATATATAATAGATAAATTCAAATAGTACACAAGTTTGAAATGAAGATAAAAACCTTTCTGTTTCACCTTCTGATCTCACCCCATCCTCCTCCCATACTTGTTCTTTCTCCTAAGCAGTACTATACTTCTAAACCTTTTTTTGTGTCAGAGACCCTTGGAAGTCTAGTGAAGCCTATGGGTTCTTTTTCAAAATGATATTTGCTCTTTTTTTTTTAAATTCATGGATTAAAACAATTAGAAGGGAAATTAATAGTAGTTAATATTAAAATATTTTGCAATATAGTAATATACTTATGAACATTAAGATCTAGCAGCAGTTCTAATAACTTTCATAATTTTAAAGTACAGGATAAGTATAAACAGTATTTTGGATATGTGCAACAACTATATTATGTGAAAATATGTATGATTTCTAATGGTGACAGAATCACAGATACTGCTAATACCTAGAAAAAATGGATTCTAGTGAAAATACAAATGTAATTTTTCCCCATCTGTGATAGGCTAAAGAAAATCCCCCCACATAGCCACATCTTAATCCCTAGAATCTGTGAATATTAGTTTATATAGCAAAAGGGACTGCAGATATGATTAAGTGGGATGGTGAGTTGGGAAGATATTCCTGTATTATTTTGGTGGGCTCTAAATGCAATCACTTGCATGTATCATTATATCCAATGTCCTTATATGAGGGAAACAGAAGGGGATTTGACAGTCTTTGAGAAGACTATATGATAGAAGCTTAAGGAAACAGAGTCAGAGATGTTGGCT